>NW_008236478.1:9680887-9741105 GCF_000691975.1 Corvus brachyrhynchos | reverse complement strand
ACATTGAAGCATTTTAGATTACACGTCTGACCATCTGAAATTTCTCACTGGCAAAGACTTGGCTATTCATTCCCCTCCCATTCTTTCTCTCTCCAACATCATTACTGCAATTACTTGCCCTGAAAGCTAAAGGATGCCCCCAGAGGTCTGAACACAACCCAAATCTCTCAGAACACAGCTACACAGTGTAACTAAAGCCCTTCTCTGCCATTCCCATGGAGGAGAGGTGCAACTCATTGCAGAGAAAATCTCATCCTTTTTTTTCCTTCTTTCATCCCTACATGCCATTTCAACAAAAAAACTTCAGTTTCATTAAACCAGCCCAATTTCCTCTGAGACAAAAGAAATGCTGGTACCACAAGTAACTACCTACTTACCAGCAAAAGTAACACCCATATAAATCAGCTAAGCTAAAGGTGTCTTTGAATGATTTGCACTAGCGCCACAGATGTTTGAGAATGGCTAAATACCTTCTCACTGCCCTGGAGATATACTGACCTCTGCAATAACCGGGGGCAGTGAAAGCAACCTCTGTTTCCTGGTCACCAAGCATATCAGTCAGACAGGAAAAAATGGGACGCATCAGTGATAAAAATCTGCTCTAGAGAGAAATCCTGTGTATTTACTTACAAGAGAAGAAATTCACTCCATTATTTAGGGATCAGCAGCTATGACAAGAGAGACATTTCCTCTCTGGGAAGCCAAACAAGACATTCATGAAGAGGGCAACAGTTTTCATATAATTACTTACTTTATGTCCCAAAAGGAAAATGCTCATTGCAAACCCTTGTGCTACAGAGTAGCCCAGATCTGGGACTCCTTCTTCCTTCACATGGCTCAAAAACTTCCTTAATGTTAAGGATAACCTGTGGCCATCACTCAAGCAGTAAAGGGGCACTGAGCTTTCATGAGAGATAAATTGTCTGGACCTAACCTGTTTCAACTTCTTGTAACTTCACTTCTTATTGCCCGAAATTTAACATTAATGGCAGATTTAATTAATGAATATAGCACCAGATCACCAACTCTCAGAACCATAGTGCTGTAATCTTAAAGGATGAAGTGCACTGCACTCACTTTATAAGGGTTTATGAAGCATGTGTTATAAAAGTACCTCAACCATAAGGCTTTTATACCTTGGCACTCACTTCAATACAATCCCATAAAACCCAAGCAATCTTTAAGTGTTAAAGGTGACTTTCACTACTGTATTTATTATTGGATAATGAAAAATGACTCAGGCACCCACAGAAATCAAGCAATGAAATAAGAGTTTCCTGAGACTTTAGCATTGGGTCTGCATTATATGTACCATGACCAAAGAACCAAATAGCTCTCTCAAGACATTTTAGACACTTCACACTAACCTCCCTCCAGAACTTCCTTCCCATCAGGAATTCTTTGTAATTACAAAACAACCTCCAGTCTGCAGAATCAAATTGCTTGCCAGTGAACTTTTCAGATGTCAGCAGTTACTTCTGTAAGCATTCAACCCCTCTGAAAGACCTCCTCCATAGACTCCTCCAGTTGTGCCAGAGACTGACAGCTCTCTAATCCACCAAACTGGCTTGAGAAGACAGCAACATCATGGGGAACCCATGTGGGGGTTCCCCATCTTTGCAGCACTGAGAGAGAATGATCAGAGGACATGATGCTGCTCAGGTGACATGCAGCTTCATTGTCTCTGTAGAATGTTTTGCCTTTTGTAGAGGGTACATGAAAGAAGGAAACCATTACTAGAAAGAAAGTAATAAACAGTAAAATGAAAACTTTTCTTTAACATAAAACAGCAGGGTTTTTGAAACAAAAGTGGGCATCAGTGGAGTGCATCAAATGAGGACCAGCACTACCTTGCTTTCTCTGAGGAAATGCACATCAGCCCACCACACTTGTTTACAGACTGGTTAATCTTTTGCTGTCTTCTATTGTCTCTCATATCCAATTATACCCAGACTAAAATTACAACTAATTGTTCATATTTGTACAAAATTGCAAGAGGTTTTTGGCACTTCAGCCATACCTGCCATAAATTGCCACACCAAAACAAAACACTTCACAGAATTCCAAGCTCACACACTCCCTTCCCTATGGAGAGGGCACTCCATTTTAATCACCACCTCCAGCACCTGTGCAAGAGCACAGATGCACCATGCAAGAGGCCTCGAGGATCAGGAGCAAATTAAGGTTAAATTGCATAAAGCAAGAGCTCTTCAAGGAAAACCACTCTGCCATCCTCACTGGCAGGTGGGAAATGAAAATATATCATGGCTGTAAGACTTAGACAAAAATCAGGGCCGGGAAAAGAACACAGATACTCTAAGGCTGCCATCTGAACCTGCCCACTATGCCAAATCCCAGGCTGGATCCAATTTGCATGCAGAGGAGTGGAACAAGCCATCATAACAGACCCAACAAAGCAGAACATCTCATCTTTGTTTTGCTGCTGAGCAGGTCAGAACAACATGTCTCCCCTCTTTCTCTCCTCTTTTTGGCACTGGACACATGTACTTTTCACTTTTAATTACAAGGCACAGCAAGCATTTGCTTGTTAAATTCCAGGTGCCAGTGGGGATGGAAGCCATCCAAAAAGCATGTGTTTGACCTGGCAAAGAATGACTGACTGGCAACAGCCACATGCTTGGTTGTAAAACCTTTTCATTGTCACAGCAAGGCAGCTTTTATCCAAGGTTACTCCAGCCCATTATATTCTTGTTACAGCTGCACATTCTCCAGCTCCCCACAGATCATCGGAGCAAAGGCCTCTGCCACAGTATTCCCACCTTCCTGAGGCCACTTCAGCACTGTGCAGCTAATTTGCCAAAGGCTTTTTCTGTGTCACAGCATGTTCATGCTGAGTTCTCCTCCACAAACTGCCAAATGGGTTACAAGCACCACCACTGGTTTTGTACATCCAGTTTGACCAGCACTTCTATGAATGGGCCTGGACCCGTAGTAGCAGGAACCTCAGCTGGTGACCTTAGGCACCAACCAGTGCTTCCACACAAATGCAAAGCCTCTGACTGATATTATTATATTGCTCTAGAGTCTGGTATTTCTGCATAGCTTAGCTCTGCATGATGCCTTTTTACTCTTCTTGACTCTACACAGGAAAGCCCCGGTTGTTAAAACATCTGACACATCTGTTTCGCGGTCACTAGCTTTGTTCTAGTGACAAGGAACAGCTCTGATCCCAAACTGTGTTCACAGAAAGAGAAAAGCAGCATTCACTGTTATAATTATATGTTATTTGAGTAAATGCATGGTTGTGCTAGTCTCCATAGAACTACAAAGTAATTTTCACCATTACGGTAACTTACCATGTAAGCAGAAATAGTTACAGAAAATAATGTTATCAGTGAGGAGAGGCTGTGTGCAGCACAGCTGCTGGAACTGAGAACACCATTTATATAAAAACACTCCTCTGATTATAGGTCTCACTTGGGAGAACACTTTACATGTGGGTATAAGTTTACTCACAGTAGTTGCCCCATTACAGAAAACAAAAAGATGTGCATGGATAGTTACTCATGGGGGTAAACTTTTGCAGCCTGTATTCAGCAGTCTACTTCATTTGAGGACACTAGAGTGTTTCATGACTCTATAGAAAAATAAAAATCGTATTATGTATCTCCCTCGAGGCCATTAAATCTGAATACAATTTTAAATGCATCATTGATTCTCCTTTGCTTACCTACTTTATTTTTCTGCTTTTTTAGTCAGATTGCAGAGTGAACATAGACAATAGTCAGCTTTATCACTTCCAGATAGTTCATGTCCAGATGCTTATGATCCATCTCAATTTACTTACCTGGCATCTATTACTCATGTCCCTTACTGTTCCTAATGTACTTCTCTTCCTAACATCCCCCCACTGGAGGAAGTTAAGATGATAGGAGAAGGTCTATCCATTTTCTGGATGCAAGGCTGAGGCCCCCAAAAATTAAAGGTTAAAGTCACCAAACATGACAGCAGTGCAGTGCTCGGCATGGTAGCAGTCAGCTTTAAGCTATCCACTGAGGCTGCAAGCTCTGCATGCTAACTTGGGTGCCAGAGATGCAGGTGCCAGATATGGGAATGTTCTGGACCTAGGAACAGGATTCACAAGTAGCAGCCCACCGGCTTTGACATTTTCCCTTACATTCAATAATTAGCTCCCAATGAAACAGTCCTTGCAGGTTTATGGTGGTAGTCGTGTCTGCAATTACACACTGAGCAGGTGAGCGACTGCCCCAGTGACTGAACCACAGCTGCTACATCCTATTCCAACAGGGTCACTGACACTTCACAGCCTGGGGAAAATTGTGTACTTTCCTTTCCGTATCCCTTCATACACACACATGAGCTCCGGTCACTGCGGTGTCCTAAGAACCAGTGTACAAGGAAACAGAATTGGAAGAGGGGATAAGGGTTTTATCTCCAACACAACCCTGACACTTTGGTTTAGGAATCAATTGGCAAAAGCCAGAAAATTGCCAAGCTTACTCCATCCTTTCACCCACTTCCAGGTCCTAGGCACTGCATTCCTTGTGCCCATTCCATTGCCTCTCACATCTCTGAGCACAGCTGCTTCAGGAGTTTAGTTGCTTTCTTGCAGGAATTTTTAAGGATCACAGGAAGGTTCCAAGGGAGACAAAAGATGTCAGATGAGCTTTTTTTGTCAGCAACAGAGAATTAAAATATCATAGGGCCCACTGTAAAAGGCAGAACCAATCTCTCCTCAGAGACAGGACTGGTCTCTGTGTAGATTCCCTAGATTTCTAAGAAAACTACAGCTTGAGTTTTCCTTAACTGCATCTGTGCACCACTTAGAAATCCCCTGTCATTACTTTTGGAGTCCAGCAACATCTGTCTGTATACAATGAAAAAAGCCATCTTAGAACCAAGAGGGTGAAGGGCAATGAACTCCCACTAGTGTAAAAAGAAGCCTCAAACACTCTATGACATATTGAAATACCTCTCAAAGATCTAGCTCAGCCAAGCTCCATGCTGAAGAAAACTGATTCTAACACAGTCACAGAAGTGTTTCAAGGTTTCCCAGTGCTGCTTGGGATAAAATATTTTACACAGAATTGATCACACCAGAGGTGACATTAGAGTGACACTAAGAGGCTGATGTGCGTATGCGGCAGAAACTGAGACTGTGGCCAGCACGTGCCCTGCAGACCCTGCTAATCTAGGCTATTAAAATGAGAATTCACTCAGTAATGCTGAACTTCTCTATTCCTCACTTTGTAAAAGAATGAAATAAAAGGATATTTTGCCACTTATTTTTTGGGTTTGGGGTTGGCAGGGGATGGGGGGAGGATTTTCCTCAAAGAGAAATAAGTGTTGGTGAACCACCTCCTATCACTAAAGATCAAGGTCAGATCATTATATGGTCTTCAAAAGGACCCACCTGCCCCTTTTCCAAGGGCTGCTCTCCACCCATTCTATTATTTTCCCCTCCTTTTTAATAACAGGATGAAGTGACTCACTATTACTGATTGATAACCCTGCTGTCTGTGAAGCACCATGCCCCTCCTCGTTAATTCAAAACTACCTCATTTTTCATACTTCATAAATTAATGTATTATTGGTGCTGCAGCAGTAAATGAGATGGCCATGTTTCAGAGAGTGGTAAAGAGGATGGAGACAGGAAAAATGTCTCATAAAACTGCCCTATATCGGGACCTGCAGCTGTGTTCACCCTGATGACAGGCCATGTGGTTAATATCAGCAGCCCTGTACAAGGTGATGCCTCCTGACAGACCCTCTCTTCCCTTTAACCAAGGCAAGGCACTCCGAAAGCTCACACAGCTCCACTCTGCCCACTTCAAGAAAGCGATGGTTATGGTATGTGACAAAATCGCAGCTTCATTTTAGTCAGTATCCTAACTCATGATCTGTCCTTTAACACTCACTGGCTAAATTGGAGCAAACTACCTCTGTTTTTCTGACAGCCAGCTCTGGGAAGTCTACATCTGAATGTGGATGAGACCTGTGGATGAGACCTCTCCAGTTTTATCCCATTTCTTGTCATTACAACCTTGTAACATCCCTAAGTCTCCGTAGGGCCCTGACTGCAGCAGTACAAGGTGAAGCAGGCAGAGAGTGCAACAGGAGAGAAGGACTGAATTTTAGGAAGCCAGACAAAGCAGCCCTGTCAATAGACATGCACCAATATCCTGTCAAGCTTATCACTCTTACCTGGTAACTGTCCTTCTGCTCCAAAAATTCTTTGCCATATTTGGCATATGGAGGTACAAAGATGCAAAATACAGATGCATAAAGGTACACAAAGACAACCCTAACTCAAGTTTTGTAATATATGAACTTTTTTTCCTTCACAAACACTGAAAGGATGGTTTTTATTGTAAATGGCTGCTTCTTTTTATACCTCTCTTCTAACCTTCTTCCCTTCTGCCCCATTAAATAATGCCATATGGAAGTATTTTGTTAATTATCTCAATTGCATTTATTTTTAGAAAACAGCTGATGAGTAGTGGGTTGGTTCAGTGGGTTTGGGGTTTTGGGGTTTTTTTCCTGTTTGTTTTTAAATGTATCTGCTTCTTCAGAGAACTAACTGAAAAAACACCAGGAATCCCCAGTTTTCATATTTATGAATTCTGAGGGACAGCCTTCCCTGGAGCACGACAATAAAAAAAACAGCAACAACAAAAACACCAACCTGGAAATACTGAAAAAGATTTAAAAAAAAAAAGATTTAGAAGTATTTATGCCTTTATAGCTCAGCATTTTCCATTCATTGATCTTGAACCGTGTTCAAAACACTAATAAACCCAGTCATCCAGCATCATGAAACGATATATCTTACATAGGAAAGGTCAGAAAAACCTATTCTGAAAATGTGACTTTGCTGAATTCAAAATAGAAAACATAAAACCCTTCAAAACAAGAAATTCCTGAAGTCCTCTTCTTGAAGTATTACATAACGTCCCTAATTCAGGATTTCTTTCACACAGTTTCAGGTCACAGTTCTGCAAACATTTACAAACATGATCTCTTTTCTCAGGTGCCAAATTCAAGCTGAATTAATTGGACAAGCAAAGAGAATCCCACGTACAACAGCTCACCAGACTGCACCTTGTAGATAAAACATGTCATGTCACACATCCTCTCACTCTTTCACAGATGTTGTGGGTGACCTTGAGGAAATCATCTTTGCAACACCAGTAAGTGAAGAAAAATATTACTTCTTCATTCACATTTTATTCGTCTATTTAAATTTTCAGTTCTGGAGACTGAGCCTGACTGTCCCTGGAGTGTATTTATGAGATGGATACACTGAGATGTTACCCCAAATGCAGTCACATTTGCACAATCCTCTGGTATAACCAGAGCAGACAAATCTGAGCTCAGCTAAGCCAGGCACTGTGTTTCACAGCTTTCCTTTTTGCCCACATCAACTCTGGACTGGGTAGCACAGATTTTGGAGTTCTGAGAAACACAGGAACATCATACACAGCTCAATGGGTCCAGAGAAGGGGGACACACAGAGACTTTTACAGCTGCATTTGCAGCTCAGGTAATTTAGTCCCTGTTAATGGCAGCTGCAAAACCAAGGGCTATTTACTGACTGTATTCCATTAGGCTGGAGGGAAAGATTAAGGATAAAAGACAGTAGAAACAACTTGTTCCATCACTCCTGCCCTGTGGCTCTAACTCAGCCCCACTGCCTTTGAGTTATAAATACGTTCTCAAGATCACATCAGAAGTGCCAGTTTGCAGCACAGACCCTTGATCACAGTGTCAGCACAATGAGGAAAAAGGGTCCAAGGAAACCTTCCATCTTCCTAAAGCCCAAATGCCTTTAGGATACTCCAGAGCTCAGTTCCTCGCCAATAGCTTGGGATGCAGTCTTAGGAAAAAGCAGCAGATGATTAATGGGAGCTGTGGCTAAGCATGGCAGCTCAGTTCAGGTTGGGCTAGCAAGCATCAGGTACACGCTGGAATCTTTGCCTCATCAACCTATCACACATTTGATGATTAAGGAGAAAACAAAATGCTTTAGAATTCCCTTTGGGAGCATGGAACTAAGAAATGAAGGAAAAACCAAAATAAGTTTGAGCCATGGTTCTGCCCTCAGGCTCCAAGCACAGCTGAGGAATTCCCTTTGGAGATACAGAAGGCTGGGACAGGTTTTGCTCTCAGTTACTCTCCAAATGAGCAAGAAGAAATAAAGAGGAGGTCAAAGTCACTTGTGCTCATTTTGGGATCTCCCGTTTCTGTAAAGGGAGGTATCACTCCCAATATTCTAGCTAGTCACCAGTCAGGTAGATGCATTCCTCTGCAATTACACTATTACAGACAATTAATTTCTTCCTTCATTAACCTGAACAGCAACACAACATTGCTCTCTGCCAGCTTGTAAACAGTTGCTGCACTTCACTCCCAAGAAACTGCACAGAAACAAACAAATCTAATTAGATTTATCTTTCAGAAATTCTTACTCTCTAAACATTTCTCCTTCTGATGGGCCAAGTTCAGAGGCATGATGAGGTATGAGAGGCACAGCATGCCTTAGGCTTTTACAGCTTCAGTGATTGGTACTGCCCCTCCATTTTGAGCCTGTGACAACTAAGAAACTAGTCTGAAAAACCATTTTCTCAAAGCTCTTTAACTGAGCACCATAACTTTATTTCTGCTTTACTCTGTTTGCAACTATTCAAATCCTTTAGCTGGAAGGTCTACCTTTAAATAAAACCTAAAATGCTTCCATTCTGGTTTAAGGGAAAAATGGGGAGAGTCCTCATTTCGTTCACTGCAGCTGGATGATGTCTCTGTTCAGACAGTCAGCATAAAAGGCTACAGACCTTTTAATTCTTCAAGTCATCACCTGCAACAATGATTGTAATAGCTCAGGGGAAAAGCTAAAAAAACTGCAGCCAACTGAATTGCAAAGCAAATCCATGAAGAAAGGTATTTCTAAGACATCAGAACTGTCACCTCAGATCTTAAATGCAATCAGGACCTCCAGTTTATCCACACCTTATCTGAGCAATGCTCTATACAGGAAAGCGGGTTTGGGGTTGATTTGTCAGAGTTGTTATTCTCTTCCTTTTTCCCCCCCTCTTTCTTTTAAATTCTTTTTAACTCCATCGTCTCCACCTCCACAGTATTCCCAAGGGTAGAGATAAAAGTTTCATAGTGCGAACTGGGTTTTCAACTAAACAACATCTTCACCAACAATAAGCACTCTTCACAGAATATTTCACGGGAAAACTTAAAACCTAAAATCTATGGTTCAACAAATCCTCGAGATTCAAAGTGGCACCTCCGTGCCTGAAAGGAGCAGTGCTCCAGATATATGGGACTTCAATTCTCATCTTCTTTCTGCACCCTTTGGAAGGGCTTTACATCCCTCTGTGAGGCATCAATTCTGAAATGAACCCTGTTATTGACAACCAAGAAGAAAGCAAGTTTTCTCACAATAGGGGATCTCACCCAGCAGACCAACTCCTGCTAGAAAATAGGGAATCACAGCACTTCAGCTCCAAGCAGTGACATTTTGAAGTGCAGCCATTTAACCAAAGATTCACAACCTTAATTTTTTGTGGAATTTATTCAATTTTCTAACAGAATTTTTTCAGCAACCATAAAGAAAAAAGAGAACTGGGATAAAAAGAAACTGGAAATTTAAATCTTGAGAGAAATGTTCCTATTAAAATAGAAGAGACTTTTTCCCTTAGTGTTTTGGAAGAAATAATTCCAATTCCCAGACCGCTGTGAAAATCTGCCTCTAGTAGAATGTAACTAACGCCCAAAATATAGCATTAAATTAAAGGTCAGCAGGGAACCGAGATCTCTGCCCAGCAGAGAGTAAGCAGCTTTTTGTCATATCCCAAAGACAGACAACAGGCTACAGGGCAGAAAAGCCAAAGCTAAGCATTTTGCTAATTTCAGCTTTTCAGAGCACTCAAACATTTGCTGTTAAATCCCATTCATCCGTAAGGAAGGAGTGCTGCTAAGCAAATATGAAAATTTCTCCATTCTGAAGTTCACCATGAATCACCTGCTTGTTCCAACCTATTTGGCAACTGGACAAAGCAGATGCCTCACATGTGGTCTTTCTCTCAGGCCAACAACTGGGTGGGCAGATGCACTGAAAGGGAAGATGTGCCCTGGAACACACTCTGCCTGTTAGAGCATCTTCATGGGTTTGGGAGTGTCAACACTGCAGGCACTTGGCTTCTCACCAGAGCTCAAAACAGGAACTCTCAAGAAAGCCAGTCCCCAGGACCTCAGAGCTGTCTGACTGCTAGGGGCAATGATCACCTGGAATTTCATAGCATTAAGGAGAGCTCAGTGCAGATTTTCCTGATCCAAACACGAGTGCCTATTGTGCAAGTGAAAGGAGAAACAGCCCAACCACCTGCAGGAGAGCAGATCCAAGTCTGGCAGTTTCAACTCCCAGCAGCAAAGGCTTTCCATAAACTTGCAAAGCATTGTGAAACCCCGAACTTGTCAGTTCTTAGGGGAAAGGAACTAGCTGTATGACAGCTGCACCGGAAGATGAAGTAGTCCTGGCTCACGGCAGGGAGCGTTTTGACTA
Organism: Corvus brachyrhynchos; assembly: GCF_000691975.1. Taxonomy (NCBI): domain Eukaryota; kingdom Metazoa; phylum Chordata; class Aves; order Passeriformes; family Corvidae; genus Corvus; species Corvus brachyrhynchos. Next base: position 9,730,553 of record NW_008236478.1, on the reverse strand, counting down.
CGATGCAGCCAGAGTCTGCAGATTCACAGGGGGCTGCACAATGCTTGGTAGTTCCCTTATGTCAGCACCCAGGGTGGTCTCAGATTACCAAGCTGGCCCTGACCACTGTGAATGATACCTGAGAGACAGGAGGGGTCACAGCTGGGAAGAAGAATTCCCAGCAACTTCCTTTAGTACGTGCATGTTGTTACATTGATTTAATCATAACCGCAAATGTCAAATTGCACAAGGGTAAAGTGAATTTTCCCAATACCTTCTGTGATTTCTAGGAAATGGACACCCCCCCATCTCGGCTCCAAGAGCAGCCATCAGCAGGTTGGGTAGCACCTGGGAGCAGGCAGGAGCTCTGGGACCCAGCTCTGCACCACAGCCAAAGACACCTCAGCTCAGTCTTTGCTCTGTGCCTTGGTTATCTCTGTGCATGAGGAGGGTGGATATCACCCAGCAGCAACATGTAAAAGCAAGGAGCAGCTACAGACTAAATCTGACCTCCAAGAAATAAAGCACAAGTTGGCAAAGAAATTAAAATATTCCCACCAAAGTTATTCAAAAAAAGAAATCAGAAACAAAAGGCTTTTCTTTTAAAAGAAGAAGACAAAATGCCAGCTTTTAAATCCCCCTGGCTCATAATTGAGCCCAGGGTTATGCCACAATTCAGGTAAATTATGTTTATATAACTGGCATTTGGCTGAACACATAATTCCCATTTAACAGCTGAAAAGAGGCATTTTGGGCCTTCAAAGAAATCTGACAGGTAATTCCCACTGTAGTTCTGCAGGGTAGCTGAGAAGTAATTATCCTTCTCACTAGTAAATCAATTAGTAATGAATGTATAGAAAGCTTTTCTCCTCCTCCAAGTAAGCGCTAATCCTCTAAGCACTAATGAGTAGACAGGGCCAGCAACAACGCGCAAACCCATCAGAAATCCACAGGAGCTGCGAGGCATGCAGGCTCCAATCAGCACCTGGGAGTGAGTGCCTCAGGAGAAAACGCCTTGCCTGGAAAGGTCTGCATGGTTCCTGTGTGCACACAGGCTCTGTGCACGTGTGTTACTGTTGGTACCTCCCTCCCCACTCCCTGCCTCAAGCAAAGACCTCTTTTGCAGCTCACAAGAGATCACTGCATCACATTCAACAAGGCAGCACTTCTGCTGCTGAAGGTGAAACACAAGCGAGCTGGGCTTTTTCTGCTGGATGCAACTGATTCACCTATTGCTTTGTGATTCAATATTGGCAGCTGTCCTCAGGAGCTCAGCAAAAACATTCTGTGTAACTCTCCAAGCCACGGGAACAATATCCACCCAGAGAGACTGGGAGAAGAGTCTCTACTACAACCCAAGTGCCCTTCTTGCAGTGCATAACCTCAAGAATCTGTAAGAGGAGTGGGTGGACAAAAAACCCAAACCTGAATTTGACAAATTTCAGACACTCCGGTCCAGCGACACCTTGTTCAGACACTTCTCAAGTGCTACATGAATGTCTGGAATTGCTTTGATGGTTAACAAAGCAGAGTTCAGACAGACCAGCTGTTTAAGCATGCACAGTAACTGTGCTCATATATTTAGCAGAGGTAGAAAGAATGGAGGAAGCAAGTTGTTCCCACAGCAGCCAGCACTGAAGCTGGTTTCCTATCGGTTTTCCTTACAGCTTGTCTCTCCATTTCATAAGATTTTTCAGAAGAGATGAGAAGGGCACAGATAGGTCAAGAAATCATTGCCTTCAGGCAGAAAACCAAAAAATTTCTTTTAAATTTCTAATCTCAAATGAGTAAAGAGCAGGTAAAGATAGGTCTACATAGGCCTATGATGAAATGTAGGTGGTTTTAATTTAAAAAGGGGAAAAAAAAGAAGACTGCTAATCTGTAAAGCTCAGTAGCCTGAGAAATTGCTAGAAGATAATAATATATCCTCGTACTCTGATTTGTGAGGGAGTCTTTACACCAGTGACGTAGGATTTGTAACTGAGCATATTGACGGTGCTTTTAGGTGGGCAGAGTTGCTTTGGAAACAGAATAAAGAAGAATTAACTCCTCAGTGCCCCCCATATTGGATATAGGAGGGGTGTGACAGCCAGGAAAACTCACTACAAAACATCCTAATCTGTTTTGCTCAGGAAACAAAAAAAGTGAAGATAGGTCTACATAGGCCTATGATGAAATGTAGGTGGTTTTAATTTAAAAAGGGGAAAAAAAAGAAGACTGCTAATCTGTAAAGCTCAGTAGCCTGAGAAATTGCTAGAAGATAATAATATATCCTCGTACTCTGATTTGTGAGGGAGTCTTTACACCAGTGACGTAGGATTTGTAACTGAGCATATTGACGGTGCTTTTAGGTGGGCAGAGTTGCTTTGGAAACAGAATAAAGAAGAATTAACTCCTCAGTGCCCCCCATATTGGATATAGGAGGGGTGTGACAGCCAGGAAAACTCACTACAAAACATCCTAATCTGTTTTGGCTCAGGAAACAAAAAAAGTGAAAAAAAAAAAAGAAAAGTCAAGGTAGTTGTCACAATAGTTCAGCTTCTGCACCAAGAAAAATATAAGCTGAACTCTGACCATTGCATTCTTCCTCTTCCCTGTACATCCAAACACACATACTAACCAGAGCTGTATCTGCCTCATGGTTGCACACACTGAAATAAACATCAGTCCCAAAACATCTGTAGACTGAGCAGTGATGGAAAACACAACAGTAATAATAAGAACAGTACAAGTAGCAACTTACTATCTTTTGATGGAGACAGGGTATGGACAGTTTGGAAGTGATCAAGCCAAATATGTTGCACTGGGCCTCTACACTGTCCAAACACAACTTCACTGTCAGCAATTAGCTTTGTGCTGCAGCCTTCCCACACTGATTTCTGTGGGTAGCTGAAAGCATCTTTGTCCCACTGCCTCCCCTGAATCAACACAGGCAATAATTTTAAACCAAAACGGCACTGAGGAGTAGCTCCTGGGCTGTGCTGTGTGAGCCAGCTGCAGCCCTAATTGCATCATGTGGGAAGAGTGAGCAGGGGGTTGGAAAGCTGTGACCTCATCTTCTCTCCTACACAACCAAATCAAATTGTAGGTCTTCCACCCACTCTCACAGGCATATTCTGCTTTCAGCCCCCTTACATGATGCAACCAAAGAAAATGTCATTTACATCTTTACCTCCAAATGTGGGGAAAAAGAGTCAAAGGCAGAAATAAATGCCTTTTACTCAGTATTTCTAATAATAAGGAGACGCAAGGCAGGGAGATGTGTAATAGCCAAAGCCAGTGTAAGCAAGAAACCCAGAAATATTTGTTGAGGTCTTTATAAAGTTGTAACAGTCAGAAGCAAATAAAACCAACCTTTATTTCTCTAGCACATTCAGCAGGGAACTAAGCGCTTCATCGCCATAAAACAGGATCAGTTCTACGGGATTCCATGGAATTCCACCAGTGCAACTCAGACACCAATTCAAGCTCTTGTGAATTACCAAGAGATTTCACTTTAGGATCATAATTCCTCTCAGAATGCAGTAATTTTGTTTCTATGGCTACCAGTTTGATGGCTCTCCCTTACCTTCTTCTTGTTGGTGGGACTGACATATAGGTAGCTTAGCACAGTCTTCAGGCCCACTTTGTCATTTAGCTTTTCATAGGTAGTGCCATAGTCTGTTGACCTGGAGAAAAGAGGAGACAAAAAGAGTTTATGTGGTTATTAGAGCTCAGGGGAAGGGAATGACTGTGAACAGATGCTCAAAGTTACAGCCTGGAGCATTATTATGCTTAAAACACAAGCTTTTGTGTTACATTCAGGATGGCCAGCAGAAAAGAGAAGGAAACTTCAGTTCTTTGGGGCAGGGTCTGTCTCTGCATTCATTGATCCTATGCATCTGGGGAGCTGTGGTGCACCCATGAAGGTGGACTTTGGGGACACTGCCCTCATGTGCCAGTGTGGGATTGCAAACGAAATCTACACATAAGAGGACTCTGATATCAGCAGCAGCCTTAGCCTTTCTCTTTCCAGAAAAATCCAACATAAGAATCCAAATTAAACCCATTAACAACAGTTTTATTTAGGTAGGCTGATTTTTGACTTGAAGATGGGGATCCAAATGTGGCTCAGAATTGTAACAGCTGAACTCATGTCTAGATAAAAATGTGCCTAAACTGGCATCTTGAGTCCTCAGTCACCCCCATCCTACTTTGTGCCAGGCATTTAATTTTTCTGAGTTACAGAGACAGATTCAGGCCCCTACACCAGCAAATCCCACCCAGAGGAGCAGATGATCTGGGGGTGGTATTACCTATTCGTGACTGGTGAAAAGGGCTGCTTCGTCACAGAGGGTTTTCTGTAGTGTCCTCCTCCTCATTTGTGGGCATGTTTGATATCTCACCTTGCCCTGCTTGTTTCTCTACTGTTTTCATACTTTGTTTTCCTAACAAACAAGATTTTTCCTACCAGAACAACCCAACAGCTACATTGTACAGGATCCCACACCTGAAGAGTGCTCAGCACCAGAGAGGGGTGTCAGACCCTGCCTGACAAGCCCCCCTACCCCATGCAAACAGTGGGGAGAGCCTGGCTCCCAACCCTGCACAGTTTCTGTCATAGGGACAGAGCAAACACAACCCGCTGTAGATGGACAAGGCCCTCACAAAAAGCCTATCTGGACATACCTACAATGTTATTAGGATGAGAATCCATGGTCCCAGCCCTCCTCTCTAATCATGCTTTTTACTGGACAGATGATCAGAGAACATGCAGCAATTCAGTGCCTTTACCAGTAACTAGCTCTAGTAATTTGGTTTCCTAAGTTCAACAAGCCTCTAGCATTTGCAGCTTTATGGTTCTGCCCGAGACCAATCCTCTGCTCCTTGCCTGTCTGACAGAGAAATGGCCCAAAGCCACTTCTGGCATCACAATGAACAGTACAACTCATGTGGCTACAGAAACTGAGCAATGCCAGAGCCTGCACCCAGCTCTGCTGCTCTCCTTGCTGCTAGAGGAGTCCAGAGTGACACCAAAAGGGCTAAGCCACAAAACCAGCCAGCTGGTTTCAGGCTTCCAAGTAGTAGGAATCATGAAGTCAAAAGCTTGCTTTGTCATTGATGTGGCTCCAACACACTTCCTTCAGTGCCTCCTTCAGGACAATTTCTAAATACTTTGTAAAGTCATTCTTTCTTTAAACGGGTTGAGCCAACCTTTCTCCTTTGAACAGTTGGCAGTCAGGGTGCTTCAAGTCTTAAACAACTTCCTTGTGCTTTGGATAACTCTTTAATACAAAACCAGAGCTAATACTAGCTCCATTTGCACTTACCACTCTTCTGTACTAATACATAGTAGTATCACCCGCTGGGCTTCACACAGATACCCCAAAGAATATGACAATAATGTACTGTATTTTCATAGAATTTTCCCAGCCAAAGTATCTGAAGCTCTTGTCTCACTAGGTACCAATACCAAACAAAGAAACAAACAAACAAACAAAAAGTAGCGGCCTTCCCTCTCCAACCAATCTTGGAACTGAAGCAGCTTTATTAATGAAACTGAATAATCCAGGACAATTACTTCCAGTACATGAGGCCTCCTATAAATGCAAATTCAACAGGTCAGGAATCCTCAAGTAACACTAACCTCTAAGCAGAGGATAACAGAGAGAGGGCAAGCAGAGCTGCTTCCCTGATCTTACCCTTCCAGCAGCACTGCAGCTACGAACAAGCCACTTTGTGACTACACACGTACCAGCCACCAGGCAGTGAAAGAGATCACTGGTTTCAATCAGCATTAAAAGAGAATACAAATAACAGTTTAATATTCTGACAGAGCTACTTTGGGTTTGTTCTCTGAGCAATTTTAAGATCTCCCAAAATGCTTTGCACTTCTAAAGATGCAGGCTGGATGCCCTAATGACTCTTTCTCATTAAACCATTATCATTCATTGCATTTGCCCTTTCAAAGGATAGCTAGAAAGGAAGAAGGATCATTATTTCGTTAGCTTCTCTGAGGCTTTCTTTATTATCGTGACAGTCACCACTGGCTTCACAGAAATGTCTCAAAGGATACCACAATAATATATTGTATTTGCATAGCACTTTTTCTAGCCAAAAATCCAAAGCTCTTGTCTCATGCTAGTCCATTCAAACTAACAAAGTCCCAAAAGCCATACTGGGAAATACTATCTCTATTCTAGAGATGAAGAACCTGAAAGCTTGCAGAGCTAATGGTTCATTTTTTCAAAAGCAGGCATCTACAATCAGCCATTTCAGCTTCTGCAATCATCTAGTGTAAGGCTCAACTCCACCACCAAATTGCCTAATTTGAAAACAAGCATTTTAAAAAAAAAAAAAAAAAAAAGCTGGCTGCTAATTTTAGCTACCCAAGCCTGAACATTTAAAGATATGTGATCCACACGTGGAACAGAAAAGTCTTGAGTCAACTTTTAACCTTAACTTGAACCCCTCTCCTTTACTAATTACTTCTAATTCCAAATTAGCTAGCCCATACCTCATACAGTTGTTTGACACTACAAGCAGACTGGATACCATATTATCTCCCATTCCTCTGGTTACAATATGATCCCCTTCAAAGCACATTACTAAAGTAGTGGAGGGGAAGAAATGTTGTAGTTACATCAAAATGACAAAAGACTCAGTGATATAAAAGGCGGTTGCCATGAGTAACACCCCAAATGCCTGCCTTAACTTTGTTTGGGCTTTTAATGGCAAACTGATCCTGCCCACCTGATTCTTCCCTGGGTTGCTCCATTGAAGCCATCCCTGGAATCTCATCACCTTGGAAGGTTGTTACTGCCTTCAGTGTCAAGCTGATATTTGCATATGGCTTCTAACCACACACACGTGCATACATAAAAGTGTTTTTAGCAATGCTTTCTTAAAACGCACCTCAATGCACTGCTGAGAGCACAGAAACTCTTACAATGCAGGACTAGGAATGCTACAGTGATTCTTCCCCTGCACTCAGCACTGATGAGGCCACACCTCCAGTGCTGTGTCCAGTTCTGGGCCCCTCACTACAAGAAAGTCACTGAGGTGCTGCAGTGTGTCCAGAGAAGAGCAACAGAGCTGGGGAAGGGTCTAGAGCAGAAGTCCTGTGAGGACTGGCTGAGGGAGCTGGGGGTATTCAGCCTGGAGAAAAAGAGGTCAGGGGTAACCTCATCACTCTCTACAACTCCCTGAAAGGAGGGTGTAGTGAGCTGGAGGTCAACCTCTTCTCCCAGGTAACAAATGACAGGACAAGAGGACATGGCCTCTAGCTGTGTCATGGGAGGTTCAGGCTGGATATCCGGAGGAATTTCTTCACAAAAAGACTGACTGTACATTGGAACAGACTGCCATGTTGGAGTCACCATCCCTGAAGGTGCTCAAAAAGAGATTGGACGTGGTGGCACTCAGTGTCATGGTGTAGTTGATGTGGTGGTGTTGGGTCATAGGCTGGACTCGATGATGTCAGAGGTCTGTTCCAACCTAATTAATTCTGTGATGTGGAATGGACTCTGGTCATATTTAACAATCCTGTAAAAACTCAGTCCATGCGTTTTGTCCCACATGTCTGGAATAATATGGGTTTGGCCCTGTTTCTGATGATGACCTTGAGGGTCTAGGCTGCATCAGACTTTTGCTCCTCACCAAATTCTGCATATTGCATTTGTAAAAGCAAGGTTTATAATGTAGTGCTTTATTGGGATACTACAACTTTTCCCATAATTATATTCTGTTTTAAACAGTTGGGGAAAAAACCCCCATCTTCTTGACTCCATTGCCCTCCCATGACAGGCTGTGATGTGTTTAACCCATTGCTGCAGTGTCCCCCAGTCTGGCAGAGCAAGGTGCATGGGATACACCCAGGCAGAGAAGCTTCTCTATACAAAACCTGGTCATAACTCAGTGCACCACAAGCTTACAAAATCCATCTTGTTCCTCTAAATCTGAGCCTGAGCTTCTCTGTGAATCCAACAAACTGGCCTGAGCCAGCAGACTTCTTATCGTGTAAGACTTGCTCAGTCACAGAGATATGAAGTAGAGGTAGAAAGAATGCCCTGTGAATAGCTTTTAGAGGAGTTCTCCTCTGTGACACTTTCCATCTCAGGGCTCTGTCAGACAGAGCAAGGCAGGTTGGTTTGTTTGAAGTCTCAGCTATTCAGCTATGGAGATAGGCTATAAAACGTGTCAGTCTCTCAGAGAAAAAGAGCTGCAAATGCTGGCACTGAATAACTGGGATGAAAAAGTCAACCTCCTCCACCAACCCTCCTGTCAGGGGGTTTCTCCTCTGTGCCTGTGACTCTCCCTCTGTGCGGAGAAGAAGCCATCATGCTTTTGATTTTAGATTTTCAGCCATTTTCTAAGCTTTTTCTAAAGCTGTTGCATTCATCTCCAGACCAGAGTCCCACTACACATACCTGCAGCCCCACACTGAGAACTGTGTGGAGGCACAGCTCTGCTTAAATGAGCAGAAGAATATCCCAACTCTCTGTGCACTTCAGAGAGCAACAGGAAGATGCCAGATTAATATTTGCTTCACTTCTCATGGGCCTGCAAACTGTCTGCCTGCAGCATGCTTGTCTCTCCATACCCCCCAAACAACTTCTTGCTCTTACTCATTGGCCAATTTTCTCCCAGTTTGGCAGGAAAACAAAAACCCAAGAGGAACAAAGTTTCTACAAGTTTCATGAAAATCAAGAACCAGCAAAAGGAAAGCAATTATGAGGGCTCTGAGAAAAGCTGCAGCATAAAACTAAATCCCATGAAACATGAGAGGAGGCACATCTCTCTGAACATCCAGCTGCAGGAAAACATTCAAACACAGCTCACATATTAATACACTACAAAGAACTCAACTGCACAACACAGGAACTCAGGCAGCCAGTCTTCCATCACTTGTGGAATGTTTCCTCCTTTCCCTTCCACTTCCTCCCCCTCAAATTAACCTCCCTGAGATAAAGGCCTTTCTGAAGATATGACACATTGAGAAAAGACCCCTCCTGAGTCAGAGTCCAGTGAGGCAGTGCCCAGAAAGATCCACTACTACCACTGCAAGGCTGTCTGGTTGACCTGGTCACACACACAGACACTTTTGCTGACAAAATAAAATAAAATTCAAAACAAAACAAAACCAACAGAAAAACCCGATACAACAACAAGAAAAACACAAAAAAAAAAAACCAACAAAACCTGCAAATGAAAAAAGTCCAAACTAAACAAAAAACAACAGACCAAAAAAAAAAAAAAAAAAATGTAAGTACACCATGACAAAGGACCTGCTAACCCCACAGCCAGGACACCACTGGTACTGTTATCTGATAGCATCAAAAATGGCATCAATGGAGGTAACAAACACAATCTAATTCTTAGTCCTTCCCTGTCTGGAGCTGACATAAGTCTGGATGTGGACATTTTACAACAGAAGTATCCACAGAAGCCCTGTGGAGCTAAACCTGTTTACTAACCAAGGAAGTTCCAGAACGTGTAGTCTGTGAGTCTGCCACTTAAGAGACCAAAACATTTGCTGAGAGCTTGTTTTTGCCCAACCATGAGTTTAGTGACTGCAATAAATATAAAGCCAGAATATTTTACAATAGCAAGCAGAAAGAACTGCCTCTCTTTGCCTCCATCCCACTAAAGGAAACTAAGGGCCACAATCAAAGTCTGGGGAAGTGAACAGAAACCAAGCAAGCATGTGGTGCTGCTTTCTGGTGTAATGTCCCAGCCTACAGCAATATCACAGACTTCCTAAATTGAAGATGATGCCCTTGCATGCAAGAGCCATCAGTGGGCTTTTTGTTCCATAAATCTGTCTAATCTCACAGGGAAACTTTTGGCAACTTTGCTGTCACATGGTAGTAAACACCACAGCTCTGTGCTGTATGAAGAGAGACTCCCTTTTGTTTTAACTGCTACCACTTAACAAGTACAAAACCATGGAGCCCCATGCTGCCATTTGTGATTTCACTGATTGTCATATTCTCCATAGATCTTTTTTTTCCAGTCTCAAGACTCTCTGTTTATTCAGCCACTCCTTGTACAAGCTATTCATGACTCTGATCATTCTATGACTGGTTTTACTAGTCCAGTTACATCTTTTGTCATGGATGTCTCAGGGACCAATCTTTAACAGGAAGATCTTCCTGCAAAAAACCCCCAACCAAGTATATCAGCATAGACTCAGAGTATTTAACACAGTCTAAATAAAACCACTTTCTGCCCTCATACACAAGGCTTTACATTCTCAATACTTCTGGAACTATAACCCATCAGTTCTAGTGGACTTTCAGTTCCATTAAGTTTCAGAAGTGTCTAAAACCAGAGATCCCACTGGGGAAAAAGGAGTTCAAGCAGATCATCGTTTTGGTAATTTCTCTTGAAAAAAATTTTTTTTTCCTTTTAGTTTGCATGTCATGTAAACAGCAGAATAACCACCTCAATTACTATTATGATCCCAGCACCCTTCCTTCACCCCCTTTCTTTTTTGATTAATGGTGATTCCCATCACCAAACACCAGAAAGACTTGAAGATCACCTTTGTTGATAATCCATCTACAATGTAGAGTGGAGACAGGCAAGGAAAAATGAGCTGCCATGATGCCCTAGTCATTGTGATTCACAGTTCAAAATGAAGGTGAGAAGAGATAACTAGGAACACTGGCTTCCTCTTTTTTTTTTTTTTTTTTTTTTTTTCCCCCGGATTCTTCTCTTTTTTTTTTTTTTTTGCAGGAAAGGTGTCCTTTCTTGTTTATTCAATACAAGCCTTTGGGAGGACACTGGGTGTCTCAGAGGTTGAACAAAAGGATACAGAATATTCCACCTCTGGATTTATGGCTAATAAAACACAGGAGTTACGAATATCAGTCACATTTTTTAGTGGCTGACTGTTCATCAGCATTTCATTTGATCACCATCACAGGGCTGGGGGACTGCTCACAGCAGTCATTTCCTGCCAGAGCTGACTACTCAGATGGGCATGAACAGTCTACAGAGATGCAGTTTTTGTGTATTAACCCTACAGGGATGGTGGGGACTAACTTGAAAGCCACGTTTGCATGGTGCTTGTACTTCTCCTGTAGGAACACAGTGGTGCTTTGGATATCCCCAGCAATCACTGGCTGCCCAGAACATGCCACAGGGTGCCTAAACAGCATTCACCATCAGAAAACAGGGTGTCCTTCCCCAATCCCTGCTCTTTTCTGCACCCTTACCTCCAGATACACCATTTCTGTGGAAAGGTAGAAGCAGTTTCAAATCTAAAGTACTCTGTAGAACCACCCAAACAAGGTGGTGTTTTCAGACAAGAAGAGGGAGGGCAAGGGAATTGCAGGAAATGGGTAGAATGGCAGAAAACGTAAGGTACGCTTCGAAAAGCAGAACTAGGAGTAAGCAGATCAACCAAAAAAAACCACCTGGAGTACCAGAGTGGCATTCCCTGCTCTAGGACTTTTAATGGCACTGCACCTCAGCCACTGTGGGACACAAATCTGGCTAAAGGCAGCTCTGAAGCTGTCTCAACATCTTGCTTCTACCCAAGGATGGCAAACTCTACTCTGAAGCAAAACTGATGGATCCTAACACCTGATGGCAGGCAAGAGCCTGTACTATGAAAGCCCATAGCAAAGAATCCTTTCAGAGAAGCTGGGAACCTGATCAGAGGAAGAAGGCTGCAGGTGTAGTGGTTACTAAGCTTCACTTTACATTCTGCTGCTGAATAGCCCACAATAAGCAGGCACAAAAGCAACAAAGATTGGTGCCTCCTTCTGTGAAGTTGAAATTACTCTACTCCTCCATTTGTAAGATTCCATCTTCTCTCTACCATGCCCATTTATTTCATCTTAAATTTAGCCACCTACAAACCAGATAGCTCTAGTTTGCAAGCCCATCCGTATTTTTTTTTCTACCTATATACAAAGACTGTAAAACTCAGAGGATGATTTATTCTCCCTAAAATAGATGAGGATATATTGCTCTGCTAAGGTGTCTTCCACCCTTCAGTGTAAAAAAGAGACCAAAGCAACCAACACACAACTAGCAGAAAACAAGGTGTAGCTCACCATAAATGGGTTAGAAAATTGCATGCACTGAGCTGGCAGTAAAAATTAAGGGGAAGGACCTCAGCCATCCTTGCTGAGATCAAAAGATCTACATTTTAAATGTTATTATTCTGGATACATATGAGAATTACTTCTAGAAGCAGGTGCCAAATGGTATCAGGACTCCACTGTGACTTACACAATTTATCGCATTACAAAGTGAAGCGAGCAGAGATAAGCAGAGAAATATGATATGGATTTCCCAAGAGTTGCTGGCAGCATAAAGAATATAAACAGAGACCTGATAAAATGTGAAATGGCTTCTTCTCAAAAGCTGGGATAAGCCCTTCCCTTCATTGCACGCTTGTCCCATCACACCACTGATGAAATGGCAATCCTTGTTGAGGCCAGGAAAAGCTGATGCCTGCTGGTGGAAAAGGTACCTCACAGAACCTCATCACGTGAGATTAGGACACCACATCCCTGCAGACACAGCCCAAGACAGAGTTCAGCTTCCTTGAAATGGGGGCAACCTGGAGCTTAGAGAGTCTGACCTTCCAAGGGCTTCTACTTTTCCTGCTCTGGTCATTTCACTACTGTAAAGTCTATGTAAGAGCATTACTCTTTTACAGCTCTGAAGAACTACACTTCATCATTACTCATTTTCCATTTGTACTGTCTAAAAGATCTGACATATTTATCGTGTTCTTGATTCTGATGTATTCTAATTTTCCAAAGAGGTGTTTTATGCATCCCTGATAAGGCAGCATATTGATTTGATTCCAAGCACTTGACTGACTCAGCAAAGATGGCCTTATCAACACATATTCAAGAAATTTGGTCTAGAGGACACTTTAATAGCCTCAAAGATAAAAGACAGCTTTGATGACAAAGGCTCATTAATTAATCAGATATTAATTAGATAATTAATTAGAAACAAGGCCCTTCCCAGGCCCTTTTCTACTTTTATTACTATAGCTAAAAATGCTTCTCTAACGATTCTCTGAAGTAGCTAATCATTTTAATTTGCATTATTTTATAGCAAAAGGAAGTGCTTTGAATGTAGGATTTTGTGAAGCAGCTCCAGAAGTTCCATTTAACATCTATGCTATTCCATGCATATTTAAACTGGAACTTCTCTTAAATGTGTCTTGAACAAAATGTCAAGGAGAGACTGTGGAACTGCTTCCTTGCTCAATTCTGTATTTTTGTGCTGGATGTGGATGACAGAGAATTTCTTCCAGCCTCTCAGAAAAAAAGCACACTCTGGGTCATACAAACTACCCAGACAGGAGCTCACCATGCTAAAACAGGGGGACAGGTGGCTCGAATCTCAGTTTCCCAGCTGGGGATGCACACATGTGTCCCCTCATGCTCCCTGGGAAGATGATTTACCCAAAACTTGCCTCTGACACTGTCTGACTGTTTTGGAATCAGGGGTAGGCAGTACTGCGGGGACATTCAGATAAACCTGAGTCATCTCTAAAATAACACAAGGAATATTAAATTTTTCAAACCATCAGCAAATCTTTGCAAAACTGATGTAATTAAAAAAAGAGGGCAGTGATAAAGATAGTTTAGTCCAGTTCCTTAGACACAGATATTAAAAATTGCAGACAATTCCCAAACCAACTTTTACAGTCAGCCTGCAGTTCCTTCCAGTCCCTACCTCAGCTGACCCCTCTCCCACAAGCCTTATGCCTACCCCTACTTGTGACCCACAAAGGTTACTGTCCCCAGCAGCACACCCACACAATCTGAACATAAATACCACAGAGTCCTGCCTGACCTCAGGCAAGGCTCCTTAGCACTCAGTTTCACATTAACTTAGCTTCCTGGGGAAAAACTGACTCTTACTGTTCCCAAAATTAAAAAATCCAAAGCTCATGAGATGCAGCCACCTGAGACAGCTGGGGACTGGCAATGCAAGAAGAACCTTCCAGACCTCAGAACACATCTTTACGTCCAGTCACAGCACAACTGAGAGCCTCTACATGATACTTTTCCAGAACTAGTAAGACAGCATCAGATCCCCAATTAGTTAAAATCAATATGGCCCTATCACATACAAGTGAATGAATGAAATTGGCAGATTTACACAAATCTACACAATAAAGCTCAGGAGCCACTACATCCGTGTATATCTATAAACATAAAGGCTAATAACCTTAATGAGAGGATGTAATGCATTTTGCAAGCATTTCACGATTTTGCATTTGTGAGAATTCTGCATTTCTGAAAATCTTTGAAGTTTAAACTTGCATGTACAAGACAAAGCAATCATGCAAATTTCATTTTCTAAAGAAGAAAACAGAATTTGGAGCCATAAAAGAACACAAATCTCAGCCTAATATTGCTCTCAACAGGTATTTTGTGGTGTCATATTCCCACCAGAACAGACTTCAGCACAAGCTGTCTTTCAATATGAGAAATAAATATATAAGACATAAAATCATCACATTCCTGAATCCTTCAGAGCTTATCCATTCCAATTACCACTGGAATATCCATGACAGGGTCTGCAAACCCTCCAAGCCTTTTTAAATAATATTTTTGAGCACTGCATAACAGAGACATCATAATTCTTCAGACAGAAGGAGCTCCCAGGCCAGATTATACAGCTGACAATGCTCTTCTGTAGGCTGCACCACTTGCTTTGCAGGGTGACCTGGTTACACAACTGGCTCCCCGGGCAAGAAGCTAGGGTTGTTCTGAATGTTCCCAAATGACTCTGGTCCTTTCTCATCCAGACAGTCACATCATGACACTATATCCTCTCCTAGTTTCTCAGAGTGAAGAATTTTGGTTGAGAGATATAGGGATAGGGATATAAGTGCAAAAATGAAAGAGAACTGTCACCCGGTTTCTTGGCTTGGGCAACAGTCAGATCAGCAGCTGGATTACACCTCTCCTAAATCCACTGCTGCACTGCAGGTAGGTATTTCACAGCAGCACTGGTCAAGTGCGAGCCTTATCCGTTCCCTGAGCACAAGGATTAACAACCTGCACTCCAGTTACCGCTTTTTCAAAATGCAGACACTGAGGTCTCAGCTTGCATCAATACACACTCTCCAAAAAGGTGAGCTCGCAGGTTATCACCAAGTTTAATAAATTACTGTGATGCACAGGGCTCTTCCCCACCAAACGTTTGCCAGTTGTGGGTAGCTCAGAAAGCACACAGCTGATCACTCCCACTCTACCATGCCCTAAAACCTCACTGCCTAATATCTTTCAAACCACCACGTTGGTTCAGGCATAATTTCACCCCAGAAAAGCCTCCTTTTCCTATCATCTTTTTTTTGCACTCAGCCCTCAGAAGCTCATCTAACACAAAACATTTTGCCTTTGGGAGAATAAACCTGTTGGAATTTTTTCAGACAGAAGATCAATAAAGTGGGAACAGCTGGAAAAGTCAATCAGCATCAGCAAGTCCCCCAGGAGATAGCTGAGAGATTGTCTTTTTAATGAAGGAATAGTAAACGGAGTACAAGGAAATGCACATCCCCTTCAAACTCTCAAGGGAGGCTGACACACAAAGAAAAAAACTGAAGCACTGGAAGAGACCAGTCATCTCTCCAGTTTGATAGCTTGACTCAAGAAATAGTCAGAAAGATCCAACTTAAACTTGTTCAAACTGAGAATTGGCTCCAGTACTACACTGCAGATATTCCCTCTTGAGGAATATTTTTGTTTAGAACCCAAAACACATAAGGATAAATATCCCTATGCCTTTACTCCTAAGTAGCGTGCTAAAAAGGTGGTTCTTACTCACGAAGTCTTGACTTTTATCTAAATTAACTTTATTAAGAGCTAAGTACTCTGCATATTATCAAGGCAAATGAAAGGAGAATGATCCAAGATGCTAAAGTCCTTTTCCTAAACACACCATGGATTTTCTTTACGTCTTTGGATTTAATCACAGAAAGGCTCAAACACAAACAATCCACGTGCAGACTCCAAGGTTCACTGAAAAAATAATTCTGTTGTACTAAAGGCATTGGAAGGTACCTTAGGAGACCTGCAAGGTTCCTACTTTGCCACAGGCTTCCTATGTGGTTTTTACACAGGAGGGCAAATTTTGCTGCTGTTCCAACCACCTAGGTACGAGTACAGCATCTCCCACAAAGGTTCACATCGAGGAAGACATTTGAAACTGTAAATGGAGATCCACACTTTCCTGTCCATGGACATGGATTGAGCTGTGTGAGGTCGTGTGCCCTGTGCTATGACAGAGCCCAGACTCCATCAATGTGCTTGTCTATCCAAGCATTCAAGTCTATGACTGTATATTTTGGGCCTTTGGCCATGCTTTCCACTTGAACTTGGGCTCCAGTCTAACTCAGGGTATCTGCCTAGTGATCAACCAACTGTTGCTCATGTTACTGACAGCACTGTGCATGGATCCATGCCTAAAAACCAAGAAATTAGACCCAAATTCAATACATTGTGAAGTGTATCTTTAATTGTGCTCTAACCTAGCATGATTCATTCAGAGCCCCTGGCAGGTTTTAAAGCTGTGGCACTTAAGTTGTTCCAGTGACATTATTTAGACCAGGAAAGAAATGGCTTTTTTTTTCTTCATTCTGCTCAACCTGATACTTCAAAAGCCAATGACAAAATGAAGCATGATATTACACTCCTGGAAGGGACCATTAAGTCCCCTACGGATAATGTCAGCATAAAGGGTTGCCCATCTTTTAGCAGGTAAATTGCAAGAGTCTGTGATTAATTAGGAAATAGTAGCAACTCATCACTGGCCATTTCCTTATCCCTTTTAGCTGTCTTACCAGAAGGCACGTGGTTTGTTTTAACATCAGCTTTAACATTCTGGAAATGAATCTTCCTGCAGGCTGAATAGGAATGCTCTGATAATAAACCCCCTGCAGTAAACAGAGGTCTGATCAACCACTTGGTGCAGAGGCAGGTCTGCAGACTTGTCTGAGCACACCCCTGCAGGTTTTATTTACTCTGAAGACAGTGGAGAAAATGAAATATGGGTACAAAAGAAGGAGATTCACATGTTGCCAGGATTTCTAACATAAGCATTTAGTCATGGCTGATACATCAGTGAGCAGCACATGGACACCCTGAGCATAATAACCTGTAGGAAAAGTGGTTCATCTCTGCAGCTTATTTCAAAGAATCAGGGCAGTGATGAGTGGCCAGTGGCTCAGAACTGATGAATTTTCTTCCCCCACCTTTGTGCCTACAAAGGGTCCCTGGGAGGGCATCTGGACCTGCTGGATTCACACCACTGCCTTAAGTATGCTGCAGATTGCTCATGTTCTACCATTAGGCCCTCAGCTATTATATGTCCAAAAGCAAATACTCATCCCATCCAAAACTGGAAGCCTCAATACAGTACAGCATGTTCCTCAGAACATCCTGCATCACCCACTTTTAAATAAGCACCACAGTGAACCTGCATCACTTAGCCAGTTGCAAATAGAAACTGGTGAGAGGATCTCCCACTACAGGAAATCTGCTGAACTTAACCAAGCTTCCCCCAGTTCATTTCACCTCAACCCTCCCTCTCCCAATACCTCTTTAACCCCTCTGATGTGTGCCTATATTAATCACAGTCCATGCAGACAAAAAAAACCTTCCCCCAGAGTCCATTTCAGACACAAATATTTATTTGTCCTTGACTCAGATGCAAGAGAATAGGTCCGTGTTAATGAGCTACAATCATGGATCAATAAAGTTCATACTGAGCCTTAAGTGCAGTGATTACTGAAAGAGGGGACATAGAAAGAGATATAACATCGTGTACATATGCATCATGTACTATTACACAGCTGCTAAGCTTTAAAACAATGTGTTTGTAATAATCAGAGCTGCGTGGTGAAATAGCAGCTGTCTTTCCAAGCCAACTGTAACAGCACATTGGGAGTGCTTTCTAAAGGGGTTATTTCTTTGTCCATACTTTACACAACTGATGCTGAAAATAGAGAAAATAAAAAACAATACGGTTTTTCTACAAGTCATTATTTTGCAAAAACTGCACTTTAATAGCTCTAGTACACAAAGCTTTTCATGAATTATTCTCCCTTCCTCGTGGATGAGGGCAAACGATAAACATGGGTTTCTTTAACCCCCCCACCTTCTCTCTGTCTCTTTTTGGTTTTTTTACATCTCATTCTGCCACCACTGATCAGTGTCCCTGCAGCAAAAAAGGGGAAAATATTAAATGCATTTCCAGGAATTCTATCTCATCCTTAATGACACCATCAATAATTGCTGTCACAAGCTAATATCATAGTTGCAACCTTACAAGGAAGATAAAGAGGCAGCGATTTTCACACCGAGGTTTCTAGACAGGCTCTAAATGGGATTTTGTTGCATGCTTTGAAATGCCTCCTGGATAGTTCAGTGGGAACTTAGAACAGGTTGAATCCAGACAAGGGAGTACTAAACCCTACGTTTAGTACTTCCATGAACGGCCTGGAATGATTTTGGATCCAGAAAGCCAGATGTAAATAAATACAACAAATGCTGTCCTTACAGCAAGGCTTACACCTTTGGACACCAGGATATCCTCAGGCAGCTGCTTCTTCATGCATCTTCAGATTCCAGTGATGCCCATTCAGCAGTACCCAGATGTCCTTTGGTCCCTCTGCCATAGTGCAGATAAGATCTTGTCATCACAATACACACACCATTAACAGAATTTATTCTCCAAGATGCTTAAAAAAAACAACAAAAAAAAATTGAATGCTTCCTAGTTGAAGCCTTTGGCTGGCAAGCTGAGCAACTTCTCTTCACAAGGGCAGCTTGGGCCCTTGACACAACCTGCACCCCACACAGACCTGCCTCACACCAGTAATCTGCAGAGGAGCAGTTTCCTGAGAAATTCTTGTGAACATGCTGAAGGGCAGACAGTGACAACCATCATGTATTGGCACATCAAACCAAGAACAGGCCAGTTACTTGAGTGATTCTCTACACCCTCCTAAGTGCATCCAAGCATGTCCTTCAGGCTTGAACAGAGAGGGAGACAGGCTTAAGACTGGCAGACTGAACTTCAGCTGGGAGGTAGCAACTCCAAAGCCAAGATTTTTGGGGTCACTTTGACTTCTCAAGTGACTAATTATTAATTCCCAAATAGAATTTATTATACTAATCAACAGAAAATAGAGGAGAGAGAAAATCATGCTGGGAAATTACCATTTATTTTGCACATTGGAATCTCCATGTAATTAATACTTAGTATGGCACACTTGCACTTCTTGTTGCAACCCCTGAGAAAACTCCCACCAAGACCTTTGCCAGACAGTGCTTCATTTCCAGTTCAGCAATGAAGACATTCCCTCTGCTTTTTTTTACTGATGGCAAACAAACACAGTTCAGACCCTCCTTCCTGAACAGTCTAGTGATGCAGACCCTCTCCCCAATTTGGTTAGAAACCTCATCCTACTTTTGTTTACTCTATGCCATCAGCCAAATACACCACTCAGTAAGAGCCCAAAAATGAGTCACTAGTCATGGACTCTAGTGCTTCAGTATCATAAACACACTGTCAGACATAAGAAGTCCCTGAATCTGGCAGAGAGAAATTGGAACTGAAATCTTATTTTTCCATGAAACACAATGATTTGGTTCACCTTTTGAAAGTTAGAAAATTAAAGAAAAGGCAGAGTTTAGGTGACAGCAATGTCTACACCATGGATCCCCTCAGTTCCACACACTGAACCCAAGAGCTCAGTTTCTGAAGTGTCAGAGCTTATTATTCCAGAACTGTTTAGACCCCACCACATGACAGTCTGGTCCAAGTTCATGCCAGTGCAGTCAGCTCCAAGAGACAGAGCCTCTAAGCAAGAGCACCATCTCAGAAACAAAGAGTGATTTGCTCCAGACTGGAGAGCTGTAAATTTCTTTTCCGATGTCAGTGTCTCACTCTAAGCAAGACAGAAAGAGCAGATCTTATCATTCCAACATGAAAAGAAGTGGAAAGGTACAGTATGATAATTTCAGCAAAAATAATTGCTTTGCTTGTGCCTACACACTAAAATTTTCTGCACTGCATTACCTTCCCCAGACCAGTGTATATGCAATGCAAATCAACTGCTGAGCAGCATTTGTACTACAATAATAACTTGGAAGAACTTGTTTAATATCAGAAGACTTATTGGAGCAGATGAATGGCTCTGACATGATATCCATGGGATAGAAATTCAATTAAAAACTGCAAGTGGCACAGAAGTGGTAGTTATTGTTCAACATGTACCATGGGACATTTGCTGAAATACAGCTATTAGCTGTACTGGTTGAGAAATTCTGGGGGTTTTTTATGGCAATCTGTTAGCTTATAGAAAGTTAAATTAATAAAAACACAGAATCACTCTCATGTTACGAGAACAGAGCAAAGCCAAGGACTAGTTGCATATTTTATAATTATGGATTAAATGCATTATGCCAAGGAAATTAGAGATGCCACAAATATAATAAAAATGAAAGATTGTCTGGCTCTAGTGCTGATGACATGCTGGTTTGACAAGGCAATACATGCTGGTTTGCCCATCCTTACCTCCCCAGGATGTTAATAATTATTCCTAATGCTAGCATCTACACTCATGGAGTGTTCAGCCCTTAGTGGAGATAGACTTGCATGAGAAAGTTACCTCCCTGCCTGTTAGCAGCATCCCAAACTCATCTTCTGTCTTGTGGAGTTCATTCTGCCCCCAAAGAACAAGGATAAAAGGGATGGAAGGAGAATGGCTTTTGTTCTTTCTTTTTTTTTTAAGTTAAACGGAGGACAGACCTCAGTAAGAAATAACTCCCTAAGCCCATCCAACTTTTTCCAAGTCACAAAGATGGGATAGTCAGGAATCCCAGGATGAAAGTCTGGTTTCCTGACATCATTTCTTACAGTGGACAGAGAGCTAAACCCATATTCTCAAATATGTATCCATCTTGCCTCTTCTGAGCAGAGAACATGAATTCTTAATCTCCCTTTTCACTCCTTTTGTGGGAATATTGAAGTTGCTTATGTATGAGGAAGCACAATTATAAATTCCTTCCTGCAAATGGAATATCAATCCTGGTAAGAATAACCTTTCATGGATCACAAAGTTCACTGTCACAGTGCTATTTTTCCTGCTAGGAGCTAGATGCATCATGCCACTCAAAATTAACACCACCTTAACACCTATCTGTAATCACATGTGACAGCTGCCATTTTTTTAAAATTCCAAATGGAACTAGGGATCTCAAACTAGTCACTTGGATCTGTCTGGTTTGACAAAACTAGTTCAGGGTACACCTGTCTTGGACTGAACACATGCTAGTTACCGGTAGCAGACATGAGCAGAGTGCAAAAGGAAGTAGTAAGTGGTGTGGGTACTCTGCAAGCAGCTCTTCTGCCTCCAGAGGATCAAGGGGTTATTCTGGTATACCAGACTGTTTTTCATGCAGAGTTGAGGACTTTAGCAACCAGCCTTTGAATAGAGATTTCAGTTTCTCCCAAGAGCTGTGTTTATTGCCTGTGCTGTGTAAATACAATGAATGGCCTTTGCTCGAGGAAATGACCTATCAGAGGATGCCGTGTTTCCCTGGTACAAGAACCCTTCAAGTCTAGTGCTACATAAATGCTGCACAGGTCGGAGGGCAGGGAGCTTGGGAGAATGAAAGGCTCTCTGCTCCCTGTCCTTCCACGCAGCTCTGCAGATGGATTGTGCTGAGTGGGGAAGAATAAGCAGGTTAGCAGACAGGCTTTCAAAGGAGATATCTCTGGAGACACCCAGACATATTTGAGAAAATCCATGACAAAGGGCTACACTGCACTGAGTTTGAGGGGATTAAACATCAGGGCAATACAAAGAGCTTCCACATGTGGTTTTGTCAGCAGCCATAAACCCGGGCATGAGAATTTCCTCTTTTTTTTTCCTCTGCATTAAGAATTATTACCTCTGGCTGGAAGCATGGATCATGCATCATGAAAGCATCATGTCAACTCCTCTGCTTCAGTTTCCCACTGAAGAGAAATTAAGAGCATGGAGATATCCAGTTCATCTTTGCAGCATCGTCTGCGCTTATTTGCATAAACAAAATAGCTAGTGTGACCAACAAGACCAAATAAGCATAGAAAAAGAAAATAAAGCCACAACACAACCACTTCCCCAGATCTGAATTGCCCCCTTTGGGGGCAATTCAGATCTGTCTAATACAGGCACTTAGCAGAAGAATCATAACTTCCATTTCAAAAGCATAAAGAGCTATTTGACCACCTGCTGCCCACGGTTGCCAGGACATTGGTCTATACATAAGCCAGAAAGAGAAATCATCACACTTCCACTGCAGGTGAGTAACAGTGTGGCCCTGCATTCCCAGACAGAAGTGTCTCACACTTTCCCTGCAACTCCAGGACCAGCAATAGCAGGAGGGTCTGCACAAGCCGCCTGGGCATCCTCATGTGCAGAGTATCAGTGTGAGCACAAACAAACCAGCAGCCTGTTTTTCATCATCTGTGTTTGCCATCAACCACCCTCCACTTCTACCATGTCAGCTTGGCAGCATCCTAACAAAGAAAAAGAGAAATCCTTCCCTTGCTCCTGCCACATGCTCACCTCACTTTCAATCCCCAAACATTGATAGAAAGGATTAAAGTGAGTGCTGCTTAAAATAAAATGAATATAGGATTCAAAACCAATTACCAAAGCATAATCTTGCTCAGATGGGCACGCTAAGAATAATTACTATCCATAAGATGAATGCTTGTTGGAGACACATTACAGAAGACTGCATAATTAAATAGAGCAACTGATCCTCATTTATCTATCAAGCAATTCACATTTAAAAGCTCACCTGCATGCATTTGGGCAAAAAACACTTGGGAGTTTTCATGGCAGTTGGAAGTTTGGGGAAAAGCAAAAGCAGGAAAATAAAACAGCAGGAAAAGTAATCAGCTTGTCACCAGAAGAAAATACAGAGGGAATGGTAAAATCCTGCTCTGGGCACTATTTGCCCTTTAAAATAATAACCTTTGAGAGAAGTGAAAACATCTTTGATGCCAGCTTACACTTGGCCCAAAAAAAAATTGTTTCTAGATGCAGAAGCAAAAGAGGGCACACTGCCAGGCAGTGCTTTCTCAAGATGCTCTCTGTAGTATCTGCAGACTGGAGGAAAGCAACAAAGGCAACCAGTCACCACATCCCAAGAGTTCCCACATGGCACCAGCCTTCCCCTATCCACTCAGCCAAGGGACAGGTGACCCCCATCATGTACCAGGCACCATAAAGCCCTGCCAGACCAGCTCCTGAAGCACAGCACCAAGCTCTTCCCTTGACATGTGTCACCCAAAGCTAGTTATGCCTGGCTCTCCTCTCCATGGGTACTCCTTGAAAACTTTGCCACGTGGGGTTTTCACAGAATCATGTTGCCCTGACTCATGATAACTACACCATGCTGCCAAACAGGTGAGCTAGAAGCCAGAGAAGGAGCTCCAGCAGTAAAACAAGATGCAGAAACCCATATTCTTATTGATTGTGGTCCCAGACCACGACAGATCTCCTAGAGAAACTGTCAGTCTCCAAAGATACCAACAACAACTGTTCACTGTAAGTTTTAGTACTGTTTTCCAAAGATACAATCCATTTCCAGCTGTCATTTTTCAGGTATTTGAAAGATGCAAGTATGAATGCTTGGTTGGGAGATACTGGCATTAATAAAATATTCCAATTTAAAAATACATACTGAGTCCCAATGAGAATATCAGAACAGCAATGTTCATTTTATTAACTGATTTATACAAATACTATAGTAGCTGAACAAGACAAGTATCTACTTCATCCCATAAATAAAATATTCATCTAACTTCTCTCTTAGTGAAGAAAAAAACAAAGTTTTACAATTTGGAAGCCAGATGAATTTCTGTGGGTAATACTGTCTGTGCAGAAAAAGAGGAATATATAAAGGGAAAGATTTTCAAAGCCACCTACCTAATACAGATGTCCAATTAAACTTAATGAGAGTTGATCTTCAGCTTAAGTATGCAGCATTGACGACCTTAATCAAAACATACTACATTTTCCTACATCTATCTTCTGAAACATCTTCCTTCTTAAAATCCATTTTACTTTGTCCCTGAGAGATTAGTTTTCTCAGCAGCACCTTCCCTACCACCCTCTGATCTTGCATGGGAACCCCCAACCAACCAAACAACTTGAGCAATAAACACTGAACAGCAAACATGCAAAAAGTTTTTACTGCTGACAACCAGTGAAAGAAGCAGAGGCTGTCCTTTGAAAACTGTCAGTCAGTGAAGTGTGACAGCATTAACTCCTTTCAGACATTACCTGAAAAATAGGGCTTTCGTGCACCCAGACTAAGGTTTGGATACAGAGGTGAGGCTCTGGGGGGCTTTGTACAACAAATGCTTTTGGTAAGTCCATGTTTAACTTTGTATAGAAAAAAATACAGGTACAAACAAGCTTTGTCCTTAAGATTCCTATGATGTTCATACTAATAATGCAACAGTTTCCATTTCCACAAGAATCTGAATGCAATGACTTACACATTCCTCAAGCAAATGAGCACGGCCATCTCCATATTGCCAATGTGAAAAATACAGAAAGCTCAGTTTTATTCCTGAACTTTGCTCCCACCTGAAGAGTTTCATCATTCTATACCAATGGCAAGAGTCCAGAGATGAGGCATTTAGACCCTATTTCCAGTGAACCTGCTTTAAACTTGAATAACCAGTGCAAATAGAAGTGCACTGAAATGTAAAGCTTTCCATGCTAAAGGTAGATCTTCAGCTTGTGGGAAAGCCTCCAAATCTCCCTCATGCAGGACTTTGAAAGCACCTGTAAAGACTTCTAAGCTGGTGTACCCCAAAGAGGTTGACCTCTTAAATCAGTCACAAGGCAGGGGAACAGTCACAAGGTCTTAAAGGCTGAAACATGGCTCAAGTCTGTGACAAAAGACTGGTGCCAAGAAAGAAGAAAAAAAAAAAGCATATTTGCAAAATTAGTTTTTGACAGAAAGAAAAACATCAGCACAATTCAATAAACACTCCGTTTGATCCACTTTCTTTCCTACATGAGCTCTGGTTAAATGACATCATGTGAAGAACATCGTCTACATTTTGTCTGCAAAATGCATTTGAAACTATCTCTACTGCATGACACATTTCTTCTTCTTCTAGATTATTGGTACTTCAACACAAACAAATCCAAAACCACTGAAAACAACCTTCTGTTTAATAAAAACCACCATCGCCCTGACTGTTGTATAACCAATGGCTTTTAAGGAAGAAACTATTAAAATATTTTCTTCCTAAAATCCATCTAATATACAGCACTTGGAAAACTATACTTAAACAAACAAATCTGAGTCAGATCTTAGCTATGCTGTGTTTGGGATCTCCAATGAATCCAGCAGATTTATTCTCAATTCAAAATCAGTTTTTAATCACATTGTGAACTGAATAACTAGAATTTGGGCAAAATTCATAGGGTAAATAGAATTAAGTGTTCCACAGTGAAGCATACTCTTTGTGAGTGAGATTAAAATAATTAAACATGCAATTTGGCAAAGCAAGGACAGGGAGCTATTAGTAATCATCAGAATGTGAAAGGTTTAGAAGCTTGATCCAATTCCTGTTGGACTCAGACAGACAAAAAAAATCCTATTTACCTCTTCAAAATGGATGCAAAAACTGAAACTAAAAGAAGGAAATATTAGGCCAAATGTCACTAAACTCCTGTAACTTGCAGAATCATCAGTGGTGCCCATTGGAGATACTTCATCAAAATCTCTAAGATGGACTAAGAAATTGAAACATCTCTGTCTTGTCAGATAGAAAATTCAAGTTTGGGACATCTCTGGCATTTAAGACACGGAACCAGCTGCCAAACAAGGTGACAGAAATGTCACTGCTTAAACACAACAAAATGTAATTGTCACGTTAGACCTGTGCAGCAGAAAGAGAGCACAAACTTGCAGGGAAAAGACTGTTCTCTGCAGAGCAATTTGTCAAACTGGCCTCTCATTTGGGCCCTCCTTCTGCATGCAGCACCGGAGATACCAATCCCAGAATTCTCTTCCATGCCTCAGCAATCAGCCACAAACACCACCATGTTATTTCAGGAAAGAGAATGAAGTGAGGGGCATCTCACAATTTCCTTCATAAAAACAGACTCTGATGGAAAAAAGTCTTGTTTGCAGAATGTAAACAGAGATTTCATAGCACCAAGTCTTCATTTTTATCACATCTTTCTTTCTAAAGAGAACTCTGAGGAAAGATAACTAAAGGTTGTTAAGTCCTGCTGCAGCTTTGGATTTATGATGGAAAACCATTTATTTTTCTAAACTACTTGCAACAAATGTTGCTAGGCAGAAAAAGCCAATAGAAATACTTGTAAATGCTCTATTGAGAGGCAGAAAAGTAGGTGACAAATGCTGAAATGACCAGATGAGGTTTTAATTTTAAAACACTATAAACAACATAACAATTATTTAATGGCAGGGAATCAAAGACAGCTTTTTCTCCCTAATGCAGGGGGATCTGCAATTTAATACAAATAGAAATTATGCTTTGTTTTGTGCAGTGTGCAACTTTCCCCTGCACCTGAAAATACATAAAAGAAGTAAATACTACAGTTGTAGGGCTAAAATAAAATATCCTAGTCTAGGAAGATAAATTCAAACACATGTAAAAAGAAAAGAGCTATTTTCAGGTAAATAATAACATGAAGAAACACAAGCCAGTTTTGTTCCAAAATATGGAGCCTTTTTTTTTGTGCCAGAACAGTCAAGACTAGCCAAGATCATATCTTTAGAAAATACTGTATCAGTTCCTGCAGTAGAAACCTGCATGCTTTATCTGTGCTCTCCTGATCTTATAGCCACAGCAAATAAAATCCTCCAACATTATTCTGCTGTTCACCACCTCCTATTTCAGAAGAACAAAGCCACGGAATTATGATTTTTTTTTTTTTCTTTTGAGCCAAGAGGAACTTTTTCAGGGGAAACAATCAAGAAGGAGCTGGGCACCTCACCCAATTTTCATGAGAGCACAGTGCCTTTAACCCTACAGCTGCCCTTATTCCAGCCAAGGCACACAGGACCTTCACCTGCAGGGGTTTTCTGACTGCACCTGCCATTCAATGTACTGAGCACCTGCCTTCCCAGCTGGTGATGAGGAATTGCACGCACTCAGCACTATTTGCTGTTTGATAACACCTCCCAGGTGAAGTGAAACCTGATGGACACTGCACCCAGGCTGCAGATGCACCCACACAGCACAGGAGCCAGCAGACAGCACAGCAGTGATGGATCCAACAGTGCATCCAGCAAAGGGAGGCACTTGTGCTGGTGGGTCAGCCTTGTCCCCTCTGCTTGTCCAGCTTTGGGGCTGGCTGCATCCAAGGTGCCTGCAAGATGGAATCTTAATAATCTATCTTAAAGCAGCACCAAGCTCAGGTAAAGACTTTCCTTTCCCTCAGGCACCAGCCAGATCCAAGATCCACAGAGAACTTGAGTCTCTGCACCCCTCCCAGGATATACTCATCAGCCATGAAGCCTTTGGCAGAGTTGAAAAGGAAGAAAAACCTCCTCAATCCTCAGTCTCAAGAAAAATTCCCTGCTTTCAAGGGTCTTTTAAAGATCAAAAAAAAGCATCTCAGGAAAAAAAAGTGTTCCACATGAATGAGCCAGTGCTTTATTTCATCCCCCTGAATTTTATGCCCTCAGCTCTTTTTGCAATTATAATGCCATGAAAGGGAAAGTGAGGAACAAAGAGCTCCAAGGCTTGGTTTTCTTCATCAAGGAATCATGGCTGCAATTTGAAATTTCACAGGTGCTGAGGCTCTCAGATATATAGCAAACCAGCCTGTCTTCCAGCATCACTGAATTTGGCCAACTCAGCCCAGAGTCCATTTGCTGCAGCATCAAAAATGAAATGCCAGTTCTAGCAGCAATACAAATCAGATCACATAATTGAAACACTATAAGTATTAGTAAAGACTGAGTATGTTTCCAGCCAAGAAGCAATACTTCAAACTACACTGGGGACTCAATGTAGAAATTATTGAGTAAGATTCTCTGGACTGCACTATACAATTAGATTATTATCATTACTTCTTCTCTGTGCTTTAAATCTGTGAATCTGAGGACGTGCAGAGCTGCACTTCTACAGAGAGCACCTTTCTGAGAATTCTCTTCCCACACTATAAACTGGAACATGAGAAATTTGAGGACACTGGATTTGTTGCCATTTGTGAAGAGAAGCACCACCCAAACAGGAATCATCAGAGTAGCAAAACCTGCTGCATTATGAACAACAACTGGTCTTTAAACAGGATGTGAGAGCCTGCCTGGGGAAGTAGAGGGCCTTTCCATTCAGTCCACAAAAGCACAAAGAGCTAAAACCTGATAAACTCAGGCTAGGCAAGTATGGGTAAGAAGGTATTCTGTTCTATTCTGGGTGGGCTTTTTAAAAAAAAAAAAAAACAGGAAGGGCAACTGTTCCAGCAGACTGTACTAATGGATAAGGTGAATTCTTCATTACTGCTATTTTTACAATCAAGATAGGATGTTGTCCCAAGAGTTTTTGCTCTTGATCAAGCAGATGTTAGATGAGGAATTAATCTCTGCTTAGTGTCTGTGACTGATTTTCTTCTCCTGCATGATCTTGCACAGTGTCTGAGTACAGTGCTCCTTCTGCCTTTATACCCCAGGAATGTTTTTAATAGTTACACATCCAGGAGTCACCAGTGACACAGTTATTACTTCACAGTTAATCCCTGTAGTTGCTTCTAGACAATTTTTTCATTTTATTTAGGATTACACCAAGAGTGTAACCCAGTATTTCCAGAAGATATCTGCTGCAAGGAAGACTCTAATGTCAAAAGATTCCTTCTCTAAAATGTATCTTTCCATGATATAATCCCACTTTGCATACAAGTAGCTAATTACTTGGTAATTTTGCTCCATGAAGCAGGGTGACTCTTGCAAAGCAAAGCAGCAGTCTGTTCCAGTGAACAAGGTCCTAAGACTCTCTTTATAGTATGATCTCTCCTACCCTACCACCATGAGCTAAAAAAATCACTATCAAGGGGTCCTTGCCTATATTCACCACTTTCCCTAGTATTGTATCTAAAATCATCCCCTGCCTCACTTTACAAACACGACAGCACTTGCCACAGCTTCATGCCTATTTAAGAAAAAGAAGTGAGATTCTGAGCTGCTCAGGATTCCTCATATGTCAGACACATCTTTCTGCTCTTCCAGCAGCTATTCAGCCAGCACTGTTGGCTTGAACACAGTAGCTTTGACAGCACTCACATGTTTCCAGCACTGCTCCAACATCAGCCAATTGATTTTTGCACTCCGTGGTCTCCACTGTAATCAGCTGGAGAGGGCATCAAAGAGGTGAGATGAGAACTTTTCATGCTCTCAAGCCATCAGACCCAAGCATCCTATCAAACTGCACATCTGCACTGCAATATTGATTTGCTTGTTGATGGGATCTACATCGGAACAGATGCACTGCAGAGAGCACGGCCTCAGAGTCAAGTTAACACTTTTTATTGCGTGTTGTCCAATTTCCATGCTGGCTTCACCATCCTATTTACATAATATTCTAATGGGGACATTTCAAGACAAGGTAGGATAGGTCACAAGATGCTGATAGGTCAAAAGTGTGCTGAATGCACTCAAGGAAAAATTATTCAACCTCTCAGCTCCTTTCATAGTCAGCTTGTAATACGAAGCCTGTTGTGCTGCTTTTCCCCAAGAATATGGGTGAGAGGCTCTCCTATCACTGGAGACAGGGTTATGGAGACAGGGTTAGGAAAAAGCCACCAAAGTTCACCCCCCCCCCCCCCAAAGGCACAACTAACCAGACGCAGACTTCTACCTCAGAAGGCTGTCTAACACATATCTTAAGTCTTTTAAAATGGACACTTCTCACCTTCCCGAGCAATCGATGCTCCACTTTAAGGGTATTTTTCCTAAAACCTGCCTCTGCACTGCTGCAAAATACTCAGTAACTGGAGAATAGATATTGGGAGGCCAGGCGGGGGAGGGAATGATTATGCTGTATATATTTGCATACTTACAGGACTGCTGTAAGAACAAAGTGTCCAACTGTTTTTCCTTAACTGAGCTACTGTAGCCTGGCACCTCTCTTCTAAAATTAGCTCCACTTACAGATGTTGCCATAGTATTTGTTGCCATACCAAGGCACTCTTCATAGGTGATGTCATTTGTCATACAGCAGAATGCCAGAGCTGTTTACCAGTTCTGAGCCCTGAGCCTTGCACATTTCCTAAAGAGTATCAATCACCCTTAGAGGTACCTACACAGGCTATGCATTATTGGAGGCTTTGAGGGGAAATCCTGCCTGAGCTCTGCAGCAGAGCATCTGCACCCAGGAGCCAGAGCTCTGCCGTGACACCCAGCCCAGGCAGCAGCTCTTGCCAGCTTCTCCTGAGGTACAAGATTCCCATGGGGCTGCCCCGGGTTTGGCTCAGGGAAGTTTCTCAGGCTAAGTACAAGATATATGAAGACAAGTTCCTCTTCATTACTTTTACAAGGCCTGGCCCAAAGTCTCTGGAAAAATGCCTGGAAACACTCTGACTTCCTTAGAATCATGGAATAGTTTGGGTTGGAAGTGACCTTTAAAGGTCATCTAGTCAAACCTCCTCCAAATTTGGATACTACATTAGTGCCCTACATCTAAAATAGCTTCCTGTACTTATTTCCTCTCTCCAGATTAAATAATCACTGTACAATCCATAACCATGCTCAGATTTTTAATATTTCTTCTACCAAGTTTCCTTTACACTTCTGAGAAGCATTTGCACCTCAGGTAACAGGAAGGGAAATACTGGGGGTATAGATTGTTCTCACACTCACTTTCTACTACTTCTGGAATCAGATGTATGATCAAGTACTTTTTAAACAAATCCCTTTGCATTGGGCTAACTTTTTGCAAAAACTGGAACCAGAGTTGAACTTCTGACATGTTTTCTCCTTGTCCCTACTCCCAACACCCCTTGAAGATTTTTGCCAAGAGCAAAGGCGAATGTTCAGATGTAGAGAAAAATAATCAATGTTGTTCTGACTTCAGTCAGCCCTGAAGTGTATTCTCAGATTTCTGCTGCACAAAATGGTTTTGATGAAACATCCAGCCTGTAAGATTCTAACCAGATATTCTTCTGGATCATTTGCCCACAATGAAAACTCTCAGAGAATAAGCAGCAGGAGAGAGAGATAGATTACAAACACATTCCAAAATAATCACAACAATGCGTTTTCCCTTCTGCTAAACTGACAGAGGCCCTGGGCCAAACTCCAAAGAGGAATCAAGTACAACTCATGTTTTTCCTGGCCCTTTCACCTACACAAGTTGCTTTACTTTCACAGTATCCTGGACTCCCCTTACATTCCAACATGTTGTTGACAACTTGCCCATTCTATCCCTTGTGAATTTACACACATTGCAGACCATATCTTAAACAGTCAAAACAGAGAATTATAAAAGGGAAGCAAGAAAGAGCAGAAACCAGCACGTCAGCCCTGAGCACTCCACATACTCATTTTCCATACAGAGATCTGGAAAATTTCCTTCGCACACTGGACTGTAGCCACCATCCTTGCTTGCGTGGGCCACGCATCGCTACACACCTTCCTGACCAGGCACAAACAACAGATGGTTTTAGAAGAGATGCATGTTGAAACACTCAAGTTGGGAATAGCCAAACACTGGCTAGAAAACCATGGCCATTGTGTGCAGCACCAGCCCTGCTCCCTCTGCACTCTGAGCCAGCACAAGCAGCAAAGGCTCTGCACCTGAGTGTCAGAGAGAGCACAGAGCAATCATGACATTTAGATTTGTAAGATTAAGGTCACTTTATGTAATACTTCTAAAGGGAAATCCTTTAGAATTTAGAATCCTTTGGTACCTCCCCATCTTGTTTACAACTTCCTTACCCTGAGAACTATAATTCACATGAAGAAAAATAAAACCAAGGAAAATAGTACCTTATGCTCCAGCTGTTCTTTGAAAAGCTTGTAAGTCATTACACTTTAACTGAAATTCATTGAAGTCATTAAATCCATTTTTCCCCAAAGCCAGCTCTCTCCCTGCACACCCCCTACTGTTTGAAACGGCAAAGAGGGACAGTGATAGGACCTATTTATGCCTGAAGGTGAGTCTATACTATCTGATTTTGAATTCCAGCTGTCACCCCAAGACACCAGTCCATCCATAAGTCAGGTACACCAGACTGGTCCCTCAAACCACATGTTCCCAGCAGCCTGACCACTGTGGCAGTGTCAAATTCCTTTTCTACACTCACAAAGGCACCTTATGCTAACTTTAGAGCACCACTTTCCAAGATCAATGATAATTGACTGATTAAGTATGCCTAATGCTGCCAGAATGTGAGCTGATTGTGTAATGGTGCTAATTAGTAACTGCCAGAGCTTATTCCAATTATTAACCTTTATGAATGTCATTTTTGAAGATAACAGTTTGCAACACAGCCTACTGCAGCATTTGTAATGTTTTTTGTCACACAGGATGAGAAGGAGCACAGTGACCAATGAAGCTAAGATAAAACACAAGAAAGGAGCCCTAAGAACAAAGGACTGCCTTTGCATTCCGCAAGTGATACAGGGACTTTAACAACAGAAAACTGGAACATCAGTGCTAAGGAATTCAAGAACCCACTTTTCCACAAGACCTGAGCTCCTCAACAATTCCACTGCCAAGCATGCCTCAAAAGATTCCTAGCAGTGCAAGTATCAAACCAGTTCCAGATTTACCATGGGGACATGGCAAGGTGCCATGTCCAGTGATGCTCTGGAACCAGACAGACACAAGAAGAACAAGTTTGCTATTGGAACCAGACAGACACAAGAAGAACAAGTTTGCTATTGCATACCGAGGAAAAGCACCATTCCCATGTCTGCACAGTTACAACTCTGATTCTTCTGATGTTATGCAAGAGGACATTTCATGACAAACCACATCATGTACCCTGCCTGCATCAGATTTAGCTAGATAACTGAGTTAGACCACAGCCTACTTAACTTCACCCTCATCTGTCCCCTGAACAAACCACAGGCACTGTAACTATTTAAAATGAACACCTCCAAAAGGAAATATGGACTTCTTATAAATCTCCCACCACTATAGCAGGGCCATGTTCTCGTGCCCATCACTGTTAAAGAGCCACCGACAACAAACACATACAAACTTTTCAGGTGGTGTGACTAAAATCCCTCAGCCCCTATAATTAGGTAGTGTTGGTGCAGATAACTCTTCAGTCCTCAGAGAGGCAAATGGTCCACTACAGTCCCCCCTACCATGTACTCTACCAGAAAAGAAACCCCAAAGCAAACAAATCCTTTGTTCCCCATGCCTTGTACAAAATAGAAAACGCACACGTGGGGGTACAAAGCTAAATGTGCTGTGGTAACTCTGTATTCCTCATAAACATCCCTTTTATCTTTATTGGTTACACATAATAGAACCAATGGGATTTTAATCTTCCAGGGGACATTTACTCTCTACTTCGCTAGAGGCACACTGAATGATGTACCATGGTCCACTGCTTACTCTGTAGCTTAACTACTCCATGGCAATATAACATTATATCTGAAACCTTACATTTGAGCAGATGATCTCACTGCCTTGGTTTTCCTCAGTCACTTACAGCTGCAAGTAATCCAAAGAAAGGACAAGGTCTCCCACACAGTGGCTTTACAGAGACTTGTGTCTGGAGCATCTCAAGGTCAAGCTTTTCTGCGATCCCTGAAGTAATAACACAAGACCCAGAGAGGGATCATACTTTCTGAGTTCTCAAGGGAACTCATACACCCCTTTGTGTTGACGGACGTTGTGTGATTCTCCTGTTTCCACATCAAGACCTGAGGCATATTACCTGTGTGTGAACTACTCTTTTCCAAGCTGGTCCTGACTTCTGCTCTGAACCTGCTGCTTACTCGTCCCCCTCCAGGACCAGTAGTCAGCCACCAGGCTTCCTTCTGAAAGCAAGTGATCCCTACAATTTCTAGCACCCCTTTGTGTTGACGGACGTTGTGTGATTCTCCTGTTTCCACATCAAGACCTGAGGCATATTACCTGTGTGTGAACTACTCTTTTCCAAGCTGGTCCTGACTTCTGCTCTGAACCTGCTGCTTACTCGTCCCCCTCCAGGACCAATAGTCAGCCACCAGGCTTCCTCCTGAAAGCAAGTGATCCCTACAATTTCTAACATTTCAGAGAAAGAGATGCAAGAGGACCAATGTGCATTTCTCTTTCCACGGGGCTGATTACTCCTTGTGAGCTCAGACTCCC
Organism: Corvus brachyrhynchos; assembly: GCF_000691975.1. Lineage (NCBI taxonomy): Eukaryota > Metazoa > Chordata > Aves > Passeriformes > Corvidae > Corvus > Corvus brachyrhynchos. The sequence goes on along the minus strand of NW_008236478.1, from coordinate 9,696,236 downwards.
ACAAGGCCAGAAGCCAGCTCCCAGGGATGGGTTGCTCTTTCTTCCTGCGTACTTCTCCTGGAGAGGCTTTGGAACTTCCAAGACTTTTTGTACAAAACAGCGCCCTGGAGTCCTGGAAGTAGTTACAGATAGCTGGAGATTGTTACATTTTAAATGCACCAGAACTCACCCAGGTCAGTTCACAGTGCATCTCTCAACCTCTGCACAAACTACCTGGGGGTAAGGCGTGGCAGTAACAACTGTATTAAAAGGCTAAACATCTCCCTGTTACCATCCTCCTCACAGATACCCTGAGCTAGACTACAAGATCCAGAAAATAACACATAACAGTCCTGTTACAGATGCCAAAGGATATTTTTGGATTTATCATGGGATAATATCCCTCAACCTTTCCAATACAGCACCACATCTGCATTCCTGACTAGACCTGCAGGATGCTGAATGCCCAGCTCCTGCAGACAGCCTGCTGCTAGGTTCAGGCATCTGGACAGCGAGCTTCAGGGAAAACCAGATATAAGTGACTACTAATATTTATGGAGTCAATTTTCTAAAGTAACTGGCCTTCAAAGACCCAGAAACAAGGCCTAGCAATCTGGTTACAGAAAGGCCTCACCAGACTTTTACAGTTCTTATTCAGAGGTAGAAATCCTACATGTAAAAATGCACTAGCTTCCCATGATCTAGAAGTTTACAGGAGCTTTCATTTTCACTTGGTCAGGGATATACTGTAAAAGAACTGGCTGACAGATTTTACAGATGAAGCACATGTGGTAAGTAAATAAATCAAAGGCTGCCTTCCAGACAGGGGGAACATAGCCCTTTGTAAATATTATTCAGAGAAGTGATCACTTCATATGGGCACTTTTAACTTCATTAGAAGCCTAATGAATTTACCATGGACATAATGAGAGAGACAGACCAGACTGAAAGAAAGATGGAAGGATTTTTGCACATTTTTAAACAGCTTTTCTCCATCCTTCAGATTATTTATAGCCATTATAAAATGGCAGTGCATTTGGGGGAAAAAAAACAAAAGCAAAAACACTACAACATAATAAAACATCAATATAAACAGACACAACCCATGTTAAAGTACTAAAGTACTAAATTCTACAAGCCACTGTACAAAGCATCCAAGATTTATGGCTTGGTCTGAAGCCTAATTGCAAAGAACAGAAAAGTCAAGGGAGGAAGGAGATGGGAAGAGAAAGTAAAAGAAAAGCTTGGTCAAAGAGAAACAAATCTTGTAAGGCAATGCAAAGCCCAGTTTTAGTGTGGGCATTGCATCCTGCAGCAAGCATTAGGTGGCACCAACACAGAAACTGTTCTGTACAAGAACCTCCTTACACAGGCCTGACTGCCTGGAAAGTGCCTGGCAGTATCTATCTCTGTCTGCCTGATCAGAGGCCAGGGAACTTTCTGAACTGCAGGTGAAGTCTTTGCATGTACTACAGTCCTTGACAGATTTTGGATCTGATTCTAGGAACTCATCTAAACTTCACACGGGTAAAAACAGGCTCCAGCAAGGAGATGCAAAGATTAACTACATATTGTCCTATGAACCAAATTCTTCTACTTGCTCTGAACCTTTGGCCAATGCTTCATTATCCTTCTTGGACCCAAAGAATTGCTGAGGTTGGAAGGAGTCTTTGGAGCTGATCTGATCCAACCTTCTGCTCAAGCAGGGCCACATAGAAGACATTTGCCCAGGATCAGTCCGAATAACTTTTGAGTATTTCCAAGGATGGACACACCACAGCCTCCTTGAACAACCTCAGTCAGTGTTCAGTCACAGAGTAAAAAATGTTTTCCATCATATTCAGAGGGAACATCCTGAGTTTCAGTTTGTGCCCATGCATTGTCTCCTGTCCTGTCACTGGGCAGACACTTAAAAGACCATGGCTCCATTTTCTTTGCCCCCTGCTTTGAGGAATTTGTGCGCATTGATGCGATCCACCAGTCCCACTCCAGCCTTCCCTTCTCCAGCTAAAGAGCTCTTTCAGCCTTTCTTCATATGAGAGATGTTCCACCCACTCGCTTTAGCGAGACCCCGTCCATACCCCATAACATTGTAAGATTTTTAACGTACTCTTCTCTGGGCACCTCTTTTCCCAATCCTAGTAGATGAGATCTAGTATGGAAGCTCTTATGTAATTTATTAAGAAGGTTTTATTTTTCACTTACCTATTTGCATATTTATAAGGGAATTTAACGTGTGGTTTTCATTACTACTGGCACAGATTCCCATTGAATGCATCCGCTACTAATCTGTGCCAACGAAACTCCTCTGCACAGAAAAGAGTGATCAGAAAAAGACATTAGCAAGGTCAAAACAAATTCATCTTTAAGTGTGGCTTCCTGCAAAAAGTTTTGCAGTCGACATCCAAATCTCATTAGAATGTAAGATTAGATAACTCAACCAAAGGAGCAGCTCTTTAACGAGAGCAGTGGAATTGCTTCTCCAAATGACAAAAGAAGACATGGAGTAGCCAATTCCTGTTAACAGGTGCGGCTCTGCTGATGCAGCAACAGTCACAACACCCACAGGATCTGCAACAGCAGGTTCTTGGCTACAAACTCCCTCCTGAGCACTGCCTTGCTGCTTCTAAACAAGTAGGCAAAGCACTACAAACACACCCTACCTGCCAACCCTGACAAGATGACTTCATAGGGACAGTGAGGCTTCAAAAGCACATTTGCTCTCGACAAAGCTTCCTCTGACCTTCTCCACCAAACCCCAGAACTAAATGCCTGGGAACATGACCAGAGCTCAAAATTCACTGCTGATGAGATAGGATGTCTCCTTTCTTGGGGATTCGGAATCAAAGAAATTCACCAACAAGGACAGAAAAACTATAATAAATACAGCATGTATGAGCTGAGAACACAGGGACAAGCATATTTTTCCAGCCTCCTAGAACAGTTTACTTTTTTCCACAACAAATTTCATTAGTTCACACTAAGATCCTCATGTTTACAAATCTACACCAGAAATATCTTTTGGCATTAAATTCCCTAAATTTCCCATTTTATCATCTAGTTTTCTGGAACGGAATGACCAGAGATCTGAGCAGGTTTAAGTTTCCATTGACCCAGCTGAGTGCCTAAAAGGAGTGGCTCAAAAATTAAATTATGCCAAAGATATTTTTTTGGTTGGTTTGTTTTGGTTTGGGGCTGGTTCTTTGGGTTTGTTTTTTTTTTTTTTTCAAACTACAATTTCAAAGAGCACTTCTAGGCCAATAAAACACCTTTACTTACACAATGTGGTAGCATCCAAGAGACACCAACTGACGGAGAGCCCACCTGTGATGCAGAAGACTCAAATCCCTTGTTTGAATAAGACAGCCACAGTAGAACCACCAAATTACAAATATTTGTATTACCTGTTAATCTGCCACAGAATATTCTGGGGAAAGTATATGAAAGATAAAAGCATGACTTCTTCTCCAAGTCTCTCATCTAGTTCTCTGGACTCAGAGATCTCCAAATCCCAAAACCACTTATATACTGTGAAATATCAAATCTCCAGCACAATCCCAGCTATTCTATTGGAATACTTAAAGCATGAGTAGCTCATTGCTGACAAACAGGTAACAAAAAAGACATGTTTCTGCAACTCTGATCCAAAAGCTGTAGACTTGTCTGTTCCTTCAATGTTATAAAATAATTCATGTAAGCCATAGGCTACTGCCAGACTATCACGTTATTCAGCCACCAGTAGAAATATCCTCCATTAATTCACTGAATCCCCTTTTGAAATCCCTTTATGCTTTTATTATTTCTGCCTCCCAACATCCTGTAGCAATGAGTTACACAATGTAATTACTTGAGGAATAAAAAAGCACTTCCCTTTATATTTATTCAGAGCAACGGCTTGAACTTGGATCTTCCACACGTAAGATTAGAGAGAGTCTCTCCGTGGAGAGATTCTCAGTCTCTCCTGTTGCAGCTCTTTTGCAGAATATAAATAATTCAAGAGGGATGGCTGGGGCTCTTACCTGAATCGTGGAAAATTAAAACAAAATGCAGCATGTTTTTTTCTCTCTACGTTTTGTTTGGAATTCCACTTTGGTCCTGAGAACATTCCCTCCAAAAGTTAGGAATTTGATAAATTGCCTTTTCTTCCTGCTTCCCTGTATCCAGCCAGAAAACAAGGTGTATCCAAAAGTTCCCAGGTCTACTTATTATATATGATCCCAGGAGCATCCCAACAGCCCAGTCATCTATGAGATCAACACATATGTACAAACACACAACCTCTCTAGACCTGTTCAACGAGCACATTCCTCACCTGAACAGATCTGCAGCTTCCACTGTCAGTGACCAGCCCAGTCCTCCAACAGACACACGATTGAACATGAACAACTTCAGCAAAGCAGTCGCACTTTCAAGCTGCAAAAGCTGTGTGAATGGGGCACAGAGTGGGGATGTGTAGCACAGGTTGGACAGGAGTTACCTGCACACGAAAATGTGAACACCTGTGCGCCCACCATGCAACACCAAAATGAGGTTCTGGGGCAGAATGCAGCCAAAGCCAGGATTTACCTCTGTCTTCAGAGATTCACAGATATAAATAAAGCACGGGCATTTTTTTTTTAATTAGCAGATTACCTAAAACACCATTACAATCTGCAGTTCTGTTTTTATTAATTCTCTCCAATTCAGTAGGAATTCCACCACAGCGTAGGGATGAGCAGATGCAGGGGGAAGCATATTAATAAATCATAAGTGTCATTAAAATTTGTAAACTAATATCTTCTGGGAAGTCTTGGCAATTAGTCTCAGGGCAAACAAAAAATTAATAAATCCAAAAGGCCCCCTGTCTGATGACATCCCTGCCCTCACAAAAAGGTCATTGATGAAGCAATTAAGAGACAACAAATGGACTAGTCAGCAAGTTGGTTCACAAAAGACAAATGAGCTCCATAAAACAAGAGGAATAAAACACCCTAATAAGCAAAGGTGGGACTTCAATCCACACACCACCCCGAGACACGTACAAATTTTAGACTCCTTTGCTGGGCTAATACTTTTCACATGATTTTGGTCTCCACCATCTCTGAGGCAACATTAATGTGATTAAAGCAAGGAACCACCATAAAGCAAAGGTGTGAACATTACTATTGCCTTTTTGGAAAATCCTGTGGGATATAACAGGGCTAGGGAAACATCAGGAAGGAGACAAATGAAACTTCTCTACAGAAGTTAGCCTTATATTTAAAGAATAAAGTATTAAAAAATGAAGTCTTATCTTTATTACCATTACTGATTTTGCCTAATCCTAAAGCATAGCCCTGAATTTAAGATAAGCCTATTAATTTTTATTATTGGTTCCCAAAACAGACATGTAAAACAGTTTTAACTCACACTATCCCTTTGTTGCAATGACAGCATCTCCTTCTAGTCTGAACTGCAAAGAAGGTATGTTCTGGACACTACCTGGAACTCTGGCACATTTGAGGAGAGCTAAACCTATGGCTCATTCTGTTCAACTCCTTGAATACACTTTCACTCTCTTCTCTTCTTAAAGTTTTTTAGTTTCAGAAATTCTGTTTCATAAGCATCATTCCCTAATACTCTTTTATAAGTTACTTCTGTAGTCACTCTTTTATTTTTTTTTTAAAAACTCCTGTCTTTTTTTTTTTTTTTTTTTAAATTACCATGAATCTTCCCATTCAGCTCCACACAGCCCAAGCAGTTCTGAATAATCCCTTCAGTATATTTCCTGACACCCACAATGAAATATTTGTTTAGCTCACATTATTTAACAAAGGGCCACCATCTTCATTTGGCAGCAGCTAGCTCAGGAGTGGGCCAACATGCAGCTACTGTGCACGTCCCAAAGAGTTCCAGTGTGGCTCCTAGGCCATCTATGGCATCTTTGACTGACAGCCAGGCTGAACTGAACCAGGGTAAATGGGACCACCCACTGTGGGGAAATGACTAATCATCAAGAGTACCAGAAGCTAAGAACTGCATTACTCTGGGAATGTTGCTGAAGGTGTGCACTGACTGCAACTCAGGGTGCTGGGAGCCTCAAGGAACAACTCTCATCTCACACTGTGGTCATCTGCTGTGGCTCCCCATTCCCTTGGTTCTTCAGCAAACACAGTCTGCACCTAACAGCTCTCAACCACAAAGATTTTCATAGGTGGCTCCCATAGCCTCAAAAAGCTAGCCAGAATTAAGCTAAGCTATTTATGCATTCTAACAAACAGCAACAGTAGAGATGCCAAACTTTTGGTTACCGTGGTTTTCAAATCTGAGATCAGGGTGCTTGCACACACAGCTGGCTCCTTCCCTCCATGCCCTGATGGCTGACTGCAGATACAAGAAACCCTTCTCCTCATCAGCACAGTATTTCTGCACTTTGCAGCATTATTAAAAAGTGCCAAAGAAGATGCAGTAATGGGAAGCATTACTACTTTGAAAATCAGCTCCATTAATTTTATGCCTGAATACAATCATCCAGAAAATAGCACATATCGAAGATGCATGTCATCAGCACAAAAGTGGAAAATTATAAATGTAATCAAATTTGACAATACTGAGAGATGAGATGTCAGCTGCTGGTCATGGAGACTGCATTTCAATACAGCAAGCTCCAGAAAACTACAGTGCCCCAGTGGAGCCAAACCAGTACCAAGCAAGAGGTCGTGGCACAAACCAGAATTTGCCATTCACAATGCAGTCTAAACTATGTATTGGCACTGGGATAGAAACACTCTTAAGAAAGCTCTGGCTGTGCCATGACCTATTTCAGGTTTGGCTTGTTCCACAGAGGATGATATGGAAATTTGAGTCAGGCTTTTTGAATCTCCAGACCCCTGACTTCTTTACACACCAGTCTTAGAGGCTGCTACATTTGGAGCAAGCAGACTGAGCCCCAGTTCCCAAAGGGCACTTCACACCACATTCACCCTTTCCCACCCAGAGCAGCCCTCCCTGAAGCCAGCTCTGTGTGCCACACACAAAGCTAGGGCACAGAAATCAGCATGAGCTGGGAAATTATTGCAAAGACAAAAAATGCTAGAGATATACTGACATATGCTGAGGGTCTCTGGGGACTGTGGGAGGCTTAAGAGGCAAGTCCACGGGAGGAAACAACGTAAAGCCCTCTGGTAATTCAAACAGAACTGAATGAAAGAGCAATGCACGACATAAGGCAGCTTGCAAGCAAGCTGAGGGGTTTTTACTCCTCTCTGCTCCAAACTAGGGTTGCAGCTGCTGCATTTTGCAGCTGTCTCTATTAAAAAGCTGAAAGGCTTTTTTTCTAACTCAACAAAAAGACTAAGACAACAGACTAACCTCTTTAGGCACTGCAGCCGCAAGAGTAAAAAAATGCTTGGGGATTTTTGACTGCTGCCATGGAGACACAATTTCTTGGTTAATAAACAAAACAAGAAGGAATATATATATATATATAAAAATTCCTTCATCAGAGTTTTAGCCTCTTAAACAGAAAGAGTTAGTCACAATTTTGGGTTAATGCATGGGCCAGCATTATGTACAATCAGATAATTTAGCTGGGACCACAGCCAGAGGAGAGGAACTCCAGGGGACCCATCTGAGGGGGGTAAAACGGTAGCAGGGACTCAGAGCTGACACATGCAAGTGCTTGCACTTTGGAAGAAAATCTAAACTGCTCCCCAGTGCCCAATTAGCTGATGTGTTGCAGTCACGGCTGTGGCATTGATCATAAACAGCACCTTGCTCGCTTGTGCTTCTCCTGTCTTCTGGACCGCCCTGTTGTCTCTCTGTCTTCACAGAGATTGAGAGCTCCCTCAAGATTGAGAGGGGAAGCTGTCTTTTTAGGTACTTCAATCCAAATAAATAAAATAAATGAATGCATTCCTGAGTACTAAAAAAAAGCAACAATGGCAAACGTTCATTCCAGTTATCTTAGCAGAAAGAAACTGCTCAATAGGCACTGGTTGAAACAGTTGAAAACATTTCAAATATTACAATATCAATTTTAAATATTTATCCAGAATGTCATGTTCCCACAACTTTATCTCAATACTGTGCATCTTAAACAATTCCTGTGAAGCAGCCTGGCACTACTCCTTAGAGAGAGAGTTAATATTTCATGACAGATCACTCCTGTATGCTTACAGTTCCTCATGGACAATGAAGTTTGATGCAGGGATCCTGGCCCACAGAGAGTTTGGGAATTAGAGGTGCTCCAACAGCACTTCAAATCAAAACAATATAAGTTTACAGATTTAGAGGGAAAATTCTTTTCCTTTTGTTGATGGAGAAGAGGTATTAGTGGGGTGAAAAAAAAAACACACAGAAAGTATATGTCCATCCCTTAATCCATTTTTTATTTAAAGCAGGCTGGATTCTTAACTACACAATTAGGTAATTTGCTAGGAAATGAGAAGTGATGAAGGGTTTGCATGTCTAAAAGCTTAAATAATTTTTACAGTTCTATTTGTTGACCCATGAAAAAGACCTCTCTCCAGAAATTCATAAATGACTCATACCATCACAAGTATAGTAAAGTAACAATAAAGTAGCTTCCTTTCATAGGAGGAAAATTATCACCTCCACTCAACTCAGTGGGAAAAACAAAAATCTAAACCACAACTGACAGGTATCTCCTGTGATGGAGAAGAGATGTGGCATTCACAAGGAAGAGAGTGTGTGTGGGTGGTTTTTTTTTCCTTGAAGCTGGCTGCTTCAAGGCTGGCTGCTTCAGTAGCAATAGAGACCTTTTCTGTGATTGTTTGAGCCCCAGAAGCAGGAATTTGGATATTAGAGCAATGCCTGTGTTCCTGCATTCAAATGCTGACTAGCATTTCCCCTGTCTTAAGCTCATATCAGCCTGATATAGGAGCAGTTTCTCCTGTATCTTGTAACTTCTAATTCTCCTCTCTTCCTCTGTTGCTCTCACTCCCTTTTTTAATTACATTCAGGATGTTTTCTTATTGATTTACTTGTTTTTGTATTTAGATGCAGGGATTAGAAGTTCTTTTCATATGGCAATTCAGTTCTCCATTAAACGAAGCCTCTCATGCTAAAATCCAGGGGGAACTGAGGAGATTTTGATGCATGAAGCATGTGGAGGCAAGATGGTATTTGGAGATTGCACTGCACTCTGCTTTATCTCAGCATCCTCTGCCGTGTGATTCATTGCTCTCAGCCACAAAAGCCACTCTCCTCTCTTGTGCAAGCAACTGTATTTGCCGAGTGGTCAGGATAGATATCATACAGCACCTCTGCTCAGATGGGCAGGACTCCTGGCTAGCAGAAAGGATTAGTTGTATTTCCAGAACACGGGAAAAAACCCAAAGACCTTGGAAATGTACAGATCATCTTCTGATACTTACTTGAACTTGCATTCAGTTTGTGACCCATCTGGGGGCCCAAAGAATCTACAAAAATTAACTAAGAAAAGCAAACCTATTGCCAGGAGGCTTACATTCCTTCTGCAAAGAGAAATCCTCCTTTTAAAAGTTTCAGGGTCTCAAAAATGAAAAGAAAATATTGAAAAGCACCAATTTAAATAATGCAAAGATTTAGGGGGCTGCAAGTGCAAACAGAACAGAAATCCCAAGAAAAGGAGTATTTCTCTGGCTTATTTCTTACACTTAGTATCTATTTGCATTTCTTCAATGTCCTTTGCAGAGAAACTAAAAAATGCTCTCTAGGACTCCACACTCCCCTGCCAAGTACAACATGGCTTCTTCCTGAGTTGTCCAAGCAGAAAGTAAGGTTTAGAGCCCAAGAGCTCTACTTACTAGTTCTTCCCCTTAGCTTTCCTCATAGACCTAGGAAAAGAACATGGGAGATTCTATTCTAACTTCTCAATCTCTGAGTCTCCAGGCCCCTCACTGGCCCCTGTTTCACTGGAGACCAGAAGTGTTCCAGAACATGCTGAAACACTCCCACAAAGCAGTGTGTTTTCCCAGCTGACCAAGTGTTGGATGCTTTCAAATGTACTGATGATGAATTACATTTCCATCACTTTGGGAAACTTCTAAAAGGGGTGCTGCTATTACCTTTCTGCAGAGCCCAGGTGATGCTGCAAGCTCAGGATTAAGACAAGGTTTGCCTGTTTGTTACATTATTTATGCAGAGCAGATTGTTTAGCAATTATGTTTAAAGTACAATCACAGTGCCATTTGTACTTGCTATGTAAAGAGGCAAAAGTTTTTTAAGGCATTAATACCTTGAAAAGTACCAGGGTAAGTGGAAATGACTGTTCTCTCTTCTTAGCTGCATGGTTATTTATACTTTTGCAGATTACCATGGTGCAGTGCAATTAGGCTTCTTAAGTACTGTTCAAATTGAGAAGTTTCAAGAGCTTTACTGAATAATTAACCCTTAAATACATTTACAGGAATAAAGCTGCAGCAAATGGCCAAAGCCTTCTCCAAACAGGGGCTTTTAAATTACTTCTGAAGAAAGAAGAATGAGAGACCATCTGCCAGGGAGGGCTCACACCCAAGGACTAGCTACAATGCACTGACTATTCCACCAACTGCACTATGAGCAGGTTTCACAACAGCTGTAATACACCAGGTGAATCTGAAACAAGGCACTTGGTCTCACCAGCCCCTGTCTGCTTTTTCTTTTTTTTTTTTTTTTTTTTTTTTTTTTTTTTTTTTAAAAATATGTCCTTAGGGTAAAAAACACCTCATAACAATTCTGTTAAAGACATATCCTTTCCATGCCACAGGCAGGATGAAACCATTTGGTGATTTCAAACATCAAGGAACTGACCTTGGTGTTTATAGGGGTGAGTTTGGGGGCTGAGGGGATTTTAAGTTATTTCTTTGTTTTAAATGCAGACACACACTTCCAAACACACGCTCTGTCCAGAAGCATGTTTCCCCAGGCCAGGACAGTCCATCTCCTGTGGCAGACTAGGAATATGGCAGCTATGCAACACCATCCATGTACATCCACAGTGGAGAAGGCACCAGCACCTCACTGTGGCATCTCTAGTCCTTCAGCAGCTACTCTCCTTACAGCTCAACAGAGACTCACTACCAAGATGACCATCTCAGCTCAGGTGAGGAACAAGGCTAAGATCAGCTAAGATTATATCAGCACTGTGTTTTCTACCTTCTCAGACACAGTGTGTACCCATCTGTAGAGCCTGTTCTCATTGCCAGCCTCACAGCAGAGAGAGGAAGGAAGCGACTTGTCTAAGGACACTCAAAGGTGAGAATGAAACCAAGCTCCTCTGTGTGCCAGGGAAGTGCCATTACGTGATGCAACCCTCCTGTTTGCAGACCCCACTTCATTAAAAGAATGTGTCCCAATCATGTATCCCTTTTCCAAAAAGCAACTCCAGTTGTCTCGGAGTCTCTCCCAGCTTCTCCTCTGATGAACCCAGATACTCCCCCACGCCCACACCCCAGGTCAGCCCCCAGTTTTACAAGAGACACAGTGCAACCCTCCATGCCAGTTGCTGTGATTTCCACAATCCACGTACCTCCACAGTGAGCTCTCCGTAACACTCCCCAAGTTGAAGTCGTAGAGCTTTGTCAGAATGAGAATCACCTAGAGAGGGGAAAGGGAGGGAGGGAGGGAGGAAGACAGAAAGGGAAAAAGGAGAAAGAAAAGGTTGCTGTTAGATTTTGTAATGATACACAAGGCATCTGAAACCACCCAAAGGAGAGCTGAGCATTTATCCATTAAAGTTGCAGTATTATAGGATAAAGTAGGTTTAAAAAATAAAATGGGAAATCAGTATCTTAGTGCATTGTATAACCAGTAACACTTATTTTAATCTCAACATGTTTTGCATTTGAAATAAAACATGCCACCAGGAATTAATCAGACTCTGTGAGCTGACCTCTCTGCAACTACAATTATTCAAAGTCAAGAATGGAATCAAATGCAGCCTTGTTAATTCAATAGCTCAATCTAAAATTACAGTCAACTTCTTTTGTCTCTCAACATGCTATCACTAATTATGGAGTCTCCATGGAAAGAACTGGCAAATTTGTTTATGTAGATCCCCATCCAGCAAAACAGTCCATCTTGCCTAGAATCAGCTTTGTTTTCTCCATCTGCTGTCACTGACTCCAAAGCATGGGAATTCCTACATGCCATCACCTTCCTGCAGTGGTAAGAGGGACATGGAGCATGGCATTCTGCTTTTGCACTGAGCAAGACAAAACTTCACCTGTATCTTTAGTGCTCAGGGAGAGTCAGAGGCTCCAGGACTCACTGACTTTCTGAAGAGAACACTCCCGAGTCATGCCCCTGCAAACTGAGGCTGGGGGAGAAGGGAGTTAAGTAGTACACAGGGGACCACAGAGGAATGTAACTTCCCTCTGAGGTACCTGGTGCTCTAACCTCAGATTTCACAGGTAAATGTAATCCTCCTAGTTACAAGCTACATTGCCCAATGCCCTTCTCTCCAGAAAGGCAGTTACACGTTCTGATAGCTTGGGAGCCTCTGTGCTCTCTGTGTTGGGATGGGAACTTGTGCAGAAAGAATAGAGGTTTCTCAATGGAAGGTAAAGCATTTGAGCATCTGCTCCTTGCCTTTTTAGCATAACTAATGTCATACATTTCATTCCCTTGGATTCTACAGGACCAGCCTGAAGGAAGAGCTCCAGGGCATCTCTTCATTATTGTTTTGCATCATTTTAACATTTCAGCATCATTTCCTCCTTGCAGGATTCAAGCACAGGCCAGTTTCCCTCACATCTGCTCCAGCTGTGAGAGAGAGCATCTAGGGCAATGAGCCCCACTGCCTGGGTGGGGTTTGTTAACAGTTACTTCACAGTTTGCCTAAAAGGTGGGTCCAAGTGAGAGATGTGGCTCAAATGGCTGAGTTCATTAATGTTTTCCTATGCAACAAGGATCTTTGCTAATACAAAAGCCAGGCCTCCCTCCCTCTTCCTCCTCCCACAGCAGTGGGATCAGCCATACCTTTCATTGGGCTTTCCCAGCTGAAAGGCTGATGGGTGCAGAGTTTAAAGCTTTGCAGAAAAATGCCAAAGGATTAATCAATAACACAGCTGCTGCAGCACTCGTTTACTGTCAGCATACTACCAGGAAAAAACCTGTTCAAACTGTAAGGGACCTTGGTACGTGACTATGCAGTCAGTGCCCAACTTAATGACTTTAGAATAGACGCTCCAAGCATTCCTCCCTCTACTGGATTCACTTTCACCATCCCCTGTTGCATTTTTCCCTTTATTTCCCCACGCAGAGACCTTTAGGAAGAAGATAATAGCCAAGCTGCTTCCAGCAGGGTGTGAAAAGAAACCTGCCCAGCAGATTTGAGTCAGCATATGCAAGTCCATGTCAGCTGAAACCAATGCTATGCTATGGGGAAATAAAGCTAACATTCTTTTTATCACAGCTTAAACCCTGCACACACCTTTCCATACAAAAGGGGAAGAGCCAGCTGCAAGCTGCAGCAACCAAGGTTTGTATGGTTTGTGTGCCTCCTCACCTTACATCCAGCAGGGCAGCCTTCTCCCAGCTAAAACCCGATGAGAATGACATTTTTAGGATGTTCCTTATATTCCCACAGGCACTCAGACAGCACTCCTCTCAAGAGTCTCTAGGAAGCCATGGACTACAGCACAAGCCCTGCCTGAAATTACATGCCTCGTATTGCTCGCAACTATGGTGAGGTTTCACAAAGTTAAGTTTTCAAGTTTCAGAGTCTAAGCACATTGAAGACAGCTGAGTTCAGTGAATCCTGGATCCATTCCTAAACACAGTAAATAAAATCCCTGTGTCTTGGTCAAATTTCAGCAGATCTACCTTTTTTCCACCCTAAATTGCAATTACAACTAAAGGCAGCATCCATACTCTCCCAGCTCTTTGTGTGTCTCTCCCTAGATCACCTATGCCCTATATTTTTGAAGACATCACTTATCTGTTACCACCCTGCAAATACTAGGATAACACCAGCTTTACAGAAGTGGGCTGAATGCTACTCAGCTCCTGGGTATAAATTCATAGTAAAAGCACATTGTTTAGTATGACTTTCCTGGATTTTTGCCCAGGATGACTAACATCCATCTCTGCTTGTTGGTGGTCATGGAAAGCACAAGCGTGAGCATTCCTTTGCAGTATCTTACATGGGGTCCCAGGAAATAGCAGGAGTTGCCTGAGGCAGTGGTAACACCTACAGCAACCTGTCCCTAAAATCACTCACGACATGAGCCCAGCCCAGGCAGCATTCCCACACCATAGCCCCAGACAGCTTCCACTCTGCTCCCACTTGCTTTTGAGACAAAACACCTCAGACTCAATAAAGGTAACTCTTGCAATGGTTTGGGAGTTTGAAAACCGGGGAGGATCTGAGCATCTGAACACACAATCTTCCCAAGAAAAGCTGCAAAAGCACTTTCCCCCCACACATGAGACCATGAGACCACAGTGCAAACACAGCTGCTCAGGAACCATCACGGGGTTGAGACACAAACCAGAGCCTGAAAGGCAGAGCTGGTTCCTGAGTTGTCTCCATGGGGTGTGTTTGACACAGCTCAGCAGAGGAAACTTCAAACCCTTTCAAGGGGATATTCTGAGGCCCCATCACATTGCCCCAGCCATGCTACGAAGAAACAAGAAGCAGCGGCAGATGTGGGAAAGCACCAGATTTTCTAAGACATCCTGTTGTTTGAATGCTTTAGTTGAGAAAGAACAGAACAAAATATTAGGAAAATTGGACACATTTTCCAAAACTGAATTCTGACACGAGAAAGAAAAATTAAAAAGGGAAAAACCTTCGTTGACTCAGGCTGAGACATTTGCTTCCAATTTCTGCTTTGTAGTTGAAGAAGCTCAGCTTGTTTTTGTCAACCCTAACAAATAACCTTGTTTTTTCCATGCCAGTGTAATTTTGCATGAAAATCTTGATGATTTTCATTTTAAAAGCTGAATTCTACTGAAAATTTGAGATTTTACATTTAAGGCACTATTTCAAAACAAAAACATGATCTTCCCTGAACTGAGAGAAATCTGGAATTGCCACCCCGTAGAAAATGTCTACTCTGCAACATAAATTAAAACGTTTTTCTCTGGGGAAAAGAAATAAAAAATAATAAAGTTCCAAGCAATTCAGAAACAGCAAAAACTTACACTTAGGAATTATTTAATCAAAAAGATTAAAGAAAACACCTTTATAGTGCCAAATTAAATTGTTTCTATTCATCAAACCAATCTTTCCAAAATTAATTCCAAGTCAGCTCAATGTTTAACTGCATTTTATTATGGGATCATACTTCTCATTTCAGGAAATACAGCTCAGATATGAAATTTCCTCATCTCCTGCAGGCCAGGCTCCATGCACTACAGTGTGCTTCCCAGGACACCCCAGGGCAGCTGCCCCTTGGGACACCAAGCAGCTCAGCTGGTTGAG
>NW_008236478.1:9662584-9680877 GCF_000691975.1 Corvus brachyrhynchos | reverse complement strand
AGAGTCTGTAGGACTGAGTATGGAAATAGGAAGGCTGAATTACAGCTCCCTTAAGGCAATACAATCCCTCTGGAAAATGCAATTTCAAGCCGAGCTTACACAAAACTTAATGACCTGAATAATTTAACAAACTGTTTTGGTTTTGTAGACAGAAATGGGAATGAAGAAAGGATAATCAGAAAAAAATATATTTTCTTTGGAAAGAAGTGATGTTCCAGTCCTACAAGAATTTTCCTATGTACTTTATTTTTCACAAATGCATCTCCACAGTGCATATAGGTTGGAGTTTTTTTCACTGTCCACTAAATACCCTGCTTTAAGGCTTATATAAAAAAATGCCAACACCTGCCAATCATTTACCTTCAATGGTCTTTACTTCAATACCGATTAAGAGCCTCTGGCACTGAGGAATCCTGACATAATGCTCTATAGCATACTAAACCACTAAATCCAGACTTAGTATGATGGACCTCTTCTTAAAATATAAGGCCAGCAAGCATCCAAAACTGTCCAATTCAGCAGCCTTGAGTCTTGACACAACTCGGCTGGCATGAAAGCAGAAAAATTACAACCAGGAACATTAGCCCACATTTCATTCCATCTCAAAAACACATCCCTGAACAGATCCCTATTATCCCTATTGTTCAGACAATTATCAGGAATCTCCAAGCCCACAAATCACAAAAGTACTCAGAAGCTTTTCAGAGTATTTGCTGGCAAAACAATCTTCCATGCCAATAAAATTTTACTACGAAGGAAAATTACTTTAGTTCATTAAACCCACCTCCAGATCTTGCCAACTCTAAACGGGCAAAGTCCTTTGCATATACCCCACAGTGGAATATATAATGTCTGTTTCCCACAAATTAGAGTGCAAAGGCACTGCAGCTCCTTCAGCAGCTTGGCAATGAACCTCAGAACAAGTGAAAAGCACCACATCAAAGGCTGTCATGCTCCTGTGTAAGGGGACACTCGTATTAGAGACACGAGAGGGAAGAGCACAGGAGCCAGAGAAAGCAGGTGATCATTTCAGACAGACGTCTGAAAGGCCAGCTCTGATTCACTTCATGAGACATCTCTTCTCTAAGTGATCCTGCTATATCAGCTCAGGGATTAACACAACTCATCAGTAGCCCTGTGCACATATTTGCCAAGTGTAATTAATAACGAGTACAGGGATGAGCACTAGGCAGCACAGAGCACAGCAGAAAGAGGGCAGGCAAATTTACATGTAAAAAACGAGAGCTCTCCCCTCACTTGCTCTGGCATGCTGGGGTCTCCTGCCCACACACGTATTTCCATGGTGCTTGCAACATTTTCTACCCTTCAAGCCAGCCACAGGAAGCTTGTCTGCAATTTCCATCTGCCATTCCCCAACCCGTATGAGAGCAACAGCACCCAAGAAGTACATTTCCAATGTGAGCAAGCACAGGATATTGGGAACCAGTGTCAGTAAAATGCTCACAGCTGAAGAAAAGTTGGCTTAAAAAGCTCTGGGACTTAAATGCCAGCAGCACTGATCTATGTAGGTCCCTGGTGTTTTCATCTTTGGGATTTTTGGGGGGTTTTGTTTGTTTGTTTTGGGTTTCTTTTTTGTGGTGGTGGTGGGTGGTTTTCAAGGCACAAGATTATTAACTAAAGACGGACTGATTGACAAGCATGGACATGAACATTCATGATCATGAATTTGCTAAAGCACTCTTTCATGCAATCTCTTCATTCAAAGCTAATTCTGTCAAAAGCCACCAATACCAGCCTAAATTTCCCCACACAAACACTCAAAAGATGGGGAAAGGACCATTTGTATGTTCAATATATATTTGTGCTTAAGTGTGTGGTGGGTTGATCCCAACCAGCAACTAAGCACCAACCCAGACACTCACTCTGTCCCACCCCAGGGTGATGGGGGAGAGAACCAGAAAAGCAAAATTAAAAAACTTGTAATTCCTGACAAAGACATTTTCATTAGTCAAGGAAAGGAAAGAAACTATAAATAAATAAACAAGTGATACAAAGGCAGTCACTGACTCTCCCCCCCAGCAGACCAATGCAGAACCAGCCTTAGAACATAGTTACTACTGCTGAGGATGATGTTGTATGGAACACAACACCTTTCTGGCCTCCTGCTCGGGTGGGCAGAGTGAAAAACAGAAAACCTGACACTGTGAAGCTCAGTTCAGCTACACCTAAAACATCAATGTGCTATCAGCACTACTTTAACCAAGAATTCAAAACACAGCATGGCACAGGCTGCTCTGAAGAAAATTATTCCAGTACAAGTGTTTTCCTAGGTCAAGGTAGAGTGATTCTCAAAAACAATCATTGCTGAATCCTGGTCTCACCAAAATCTCTTCGTACACATACAGCCTCAAGAAATATATGTGAGCATGTGAGTGATCAAACTGTGTAACATCTCCATCCTCATTTACACTGGAGGTCTGAGTGCAGTTGCCAATACCCAAGAGTGCCATCTCCAGTTGTGAGAAGCATATAGAAAGAACTATTAGGAAGGTCCCAGGAGAAGAATTTGAATTCCACAAATGTTAACAAATTCTGCAAGCATCACCACTATGAAACAAGGCAAGCAATGGCACCTTTGTTTTACTGATGAGGAGGCAGAGGGAGATTAAGTGAAAGTTTAAGTGTTTCTCTACATGGAAACACTCAGAAAGAAGAATCCAAATCAACTTTTGAGAGTTTGGTTCGATCCACTTTGCGAACACATACAAAAAATCAAATTGAAGACCACTTTATTCTGAAAAAGTATCTCCATCGAGAAATTTAGCATAGCTGAAATAATCCAATTCAGCACATTTAGATAATTTAAGGTAAGAGGCATTATCTGGAAGATAAAACACCAATCTGAGTTCACCCAGAGTTAAGAGGATGATTAACTAAGAAGGAAAGCATATGCCTTAAATACCAATCTACCCCTTTTTCCCCAGCCTGGTGAGCAAAGCTGAAGAAAACTTATGTCCAGATAACAGGAGTTAATGAACATCCTAAGACACAAGAAGAAAACAGCAGAGGTACTGACAACAAACACAGGCCAAATCCTGCCCCTGGAAATCAGAGGAGCACTTGTGTAAGTGTAAAGCTTTGCCAACTTAACCTGCAGCAAAGGACTTTTCCTTACTTTTGTTCCTTTCTTTCTTTCATTTTTTTTTTTTAATCTCTGGAGAGATAAAAATGATCTGTGGGTGGCTTCAGGCAGTGCAGGCAAAAGAGCCTTCTGAAATTGAAAGAAACAAGTCCCAAGATCACACACAGAAACAAAACATGTTCCAGTGAACTTGTGATCTCCAAACAGCTGAGACTGTCAAATTTGTCCTCAAAACAAGAACCAGCAACTAAAAGGAGGATATTTGCCTTTAATCCTCCTTTGCCTGTGTTGCTTATCACTTTCCAGTAGGAAAACTGCCACAGCAGGATCCTTCTGTCCCCTGTCCTCCTCCCTTTCCATATAAATCAGGCAGCACAATAGGCTGGAGCCAGAGCAGGAGTCTTCCCACGGGCACAGCTGGAGACAAATCACATTATCTTCACAAAAGCACCTTCCATATGTAAGGAACAATTTGAAATTCCCATTTACAGGACTTGCACTGAATGAACAGAACCTGAGGGTGCAAAAGGAAAAAAAAAAAAAAACCAGAACTAAAACCACTAAAACTGCAGCCTTGCGGAAAGAGCCAGATCTGGAAAGCCCAGCTCTCTCCTCCTGTGCCTTTACCAGCAAAAGCAAGGCAGGAATTTTGTGTGCTGCTTCTCTGCTTTGGCAATCCAAGGGCAAGCCCAGTCTGTCAAAGAAACAGCACCCATCAGCATCAACACTGAGAGAGACAACTCTTCTGGAGTCACAGACTTACCTTTCTGGCCTCTCACAAATCTAGAAAGGATTTTTAATTGAATCTGACAGGGTCCTTCATGCTTTTGGTTTTAGGCATTTTTGTGCAGGGACTGTAATTTAGGGTATGTTCAGAGATGCCTAGCACATAGGAATCCTTGCCATGGTAGTGAATGCAGCTGAATAACCCCACCAGCAAGGAATGACTAATGACTCCAGGACTCAGAAAAGGAATCAGACTATAATGTTTTACAACAATGTGGGAAAAGAAGTCTGATTTCCCTCCTCCCAAGGCAGACATTCCAATCAAATCATCAACCAAAGGAAGGGTATTCATAGCCACTAGCTGTATAGTGGCTGCAAGTCAGCCCAAAGGCTCTTTCATCTCCACTACACATTAAAAATTGGGCAATATCTCTCACACAACATTTTTTCCAAGAAAATACGAAATGAAATTGGTAAATCCTGCCTCAGTTTTAGCAAGAATCTCTCCTGCATACCTACATGCTTGCCTTTAGTGCACACACACAAAAATTCCAACCATAATTGCAATTGTGCAATCGTGTAAAACCTCCTTAATAAAGAAATAAATGAGATGCCTACAGCATGGTTATCAGTCCTTAAAGAGCAGCTGGATTCTGTCCCAGAGGCTGCAGGAGAGTGCACACACTCATGTGTGTCTGTGTAACATAAAAGCAATTACCAGCCACACAGAATTAGGAGAGAAGTGTCTGGAAAGGGTGTGGTGATTAGGAATAAACACACTAGAAGGGAGGGTGGACAGACCAACACTATCAGCAGCTTCTGAGTAGCATTAGTCAGAGAAGTCAGAGATAGAAAATACTCTCCACACTATCTGATCCACCCCACCCCACCCCCCCACAAGTCACAGTTTTGCTCCACAGAATTTTTCCCAGCTCTTCAGGATCATTTTTCTGCACATAAACACACATTCCCACCAGAAAACACATCTAGATTGCTTAAAATAACAGAAGCCTGAGCTTTATCTCTGTGTAACTCAGCTAAACATAAATACAATCTCTCCTGTCAGGTAGTGATATGACTTAAGGGTCCCCTATCATACCTTGTAAGAGGTGATAGCAAAGAACTCATAATTTATTTCTATTGATTCAGCAACCCACACTGGATCATATCTCCCAGTTCTTCCCCCTTGCTAAGAAGCTCCCTCTAAAGCCTTCAAAACTTTAATTTTATCTTTTTTCCCTTCTCTGTCTTCTTTTTAAAGCTGCTGTGTGCACACCTCTAAGTTCAAGAAGAAAATGAAAAAAGGCCCCAGATACTTTGCTGGCTCAGTTCTTATTCCAATTATCTCCTGATACCATCTGCGAACTAGCAGATTTTGTGCAGCAATTTATCTCTGTGGAGTCTGACATGGGGAGACCTGAAAAGAAGGAATGACTTGAACTCCAAGTACGGGGACACTACCTTAACAGGACAGTTCTCAATTTAAGAAAAAAAAAGAAGGCCCTTTTAGAGCCTATAAACTGCTAGGACAGGGGAGGGTTTTTGTTGAAGGCAAGAGTGTCTGGTTCTACAAAGGAAGCTAAACTATGTGGGAAATTTAGAGTCTGAGCCACTTCTGAAAAGAAGAGGAAAAAAAAAGTTCCCATAAAGGTGATTTTTCTAGAAAATTCAGGTTGCTTATGGCTCTTCCATTTCAGACTCCAGGTTCTGCTCAGGAACTCTCACTCCTCTCACACACAACCTGTCCTCACCTCTCCCTTGCATATGTACATATACATATATAAATATTAGTGGTCTTCTTCAGATTCCAATTAGCAATTCAAACAATTGTTATTGATCAGTGCATGGGCAAGAGATTCACTCTCTCTCTCCAGGGACAGAAGATGGACTAGATATCCTCTTAAAGTCCATTCCACTCTCATAACTATCACACAAAGGTTTACTTCATGTGAAAATGCCTCACTGCTAGCACAGGAGAGCTAGTCCAAAAGCCGGAGTTTTACAGATGTTACCATGGAAGAAAACGATGTGCAAAAGGGAGATAAAACCCTTGCATCTGTTTCTAATGGCCAGTTAAAAGACTTTCCACTCCTCGATCCTTATTAACTATAAATCCAAGTGCCTTAGACTTTGGCTTACTCCCTTCCTCACAACAGGCCAGGGAATTAAGGATTGTTGCAGTTTGCTGAGTGACAAGTGTAGCACAGAGGGAGAAAGGGCAAAACGCACAAATTGTTCAAGTTACGGTTCTGCAACTAGCAACATCCAATAATCAGATTTTCCACCACATTTGAGACTCTGCCTTAAACAACTGTAACATCATTGTACAAATTCATTATGTAATCACAATGTCTTAAATATGCATACATAGAGTACTTATAACTAAACAGTAGGGAAGGTGAAATATGAGAATCATCACAGGAAGAAGAAGATAAAAAAATAAAAGTGATTGTTTAGATTATATGAATAACTATCACAGGCAACTTGGGTCAGTGAGGCTGAGTGGGACACATAGAATAGGAAAGTGCCCAAGGTAAGAGACAAGCACAAGTTAGAGCTCCTGACAGACAAAAGGTCAGAAGCAAGAGTTTGAGTGCTAAATAGCCAATTAACATATTTTTACATTATTATAGATTCAAAAGAAAATTAAATTATCTGATTATCTTATATATTAAGGTAATAAAATCGTGGTCTGTCCAATTAACTGCACTCTTCTGACCTTGAACTTCTGTTTATGCAGTTCTCATCTGCAGGTGACAAAGCCTACTTTAAAACTTAGTGGCTCGAATATGGTAAGGTCAAACTCTGCCCTAGCAGCTCCTTTTCCTATTCATATTCCTTTGAAATAATCTTTACTCTTGATTTTAATCATCTTTATTATATTTAATTCTGTATTCATCATGTGCACACATTTCATCATCATTACAACGGCTGAACTACTTGTACCATAAGTAGCTTTTTATTGTTATTATTGTCTTGTACCATTACATAGTAAAGCAAAATTATTTTCACCTGTGAATTTTCATATGTTGCTGTGAAAACACACTCTATCTGGGCAATTTTCTCTCTTTGCTCCTGTGCAGAGCAGCTCTTGCTCATGCCAAGCACCCCTGGAGCCAGAATGTTATCTCCTCTGGAGGGCCTAATCAAGCAGACACATGAAATCTCTCTCACTAGGTATTTCCAGAATGTGAGCTGGGAATGATTCCTCTGTGTATATCCACCACATTCAGCCAGCCAGATAAAACATCCTCCTTTGTCTCAGCACTAAAACTTTAAATATATTTCCCCTCCCCTCAAAAAATTGTCCTCTGAAAGACTGCCACCAACTCGTGTTGCATAGGGGAAAAATGAAGTAATCTTTGAGGATCCACAATAAAATTGTGATTTTTATTGTCAGCCCAATTGTGCAATTTGGGGAGAGAGGGGGAATTAAGAAAAAAAAATCCATTCATTTTGTTTTGACCTTAGTAAGAAAGAAAATGGTTTTTTCCCACTTTAGAAATACCTTGTGCTAATGTCTACATGGGAAGATGTGGAACAGCACAGTTGAAGCTGTCAAGAGCAATTTTTCTTACAGACTTAAGTGTTCTGTTACTTACAAAAAAAAAAGAAGCTGAGAAAAATAGAGGAACTTGAATTCCAATCTCCTTTAATGCAACATTATGGTTGAGAATTTCAAGCTGTAAAAGTAGGGAACTCCAAAGTACAGACTCTACATTATGCACATGGATTGTGTAAGAGGAAAGAGACAAATCACCTCTGCAGAAATCTAAAACTCCATTAACTTTTTGAATCCTTTTACAGTTGGTTGGGGCCCAGGGACAGTTGTTCAGACACTTACTGGCTCCATTCTGCAACCCTCACTTCAACAGAAAACTTTCAGAAGGTTTGACCTTGTGAGATCTCTCTCCTTACTTAGGGATCTAAAAAATTATTTCTATGGACATGAAAGACTCTTGCCCTCTAGGAGACAGAGAAATTGAAGCACACTCTTCATATCAAGTCACTGTCTGTATCTCTTAGAAGAATCGTGGTTATGACAACTGAGACTGCTGACTGACATTTAAACTGGGACCACTTTTAAGATCAAGATTTAGGATGCTAAACTGTAAGAGATAGATCGTTTTTACTTGTGCATGACAATGGAAGGCTCAGTGCTTTGCTCTTCAAGCACCTGCATCACCATCAGAGGAACATCTGGGACCCAAAACCTGGAGGTAGAAAAGGGAGAAGAGACAGAGTCTCATCTCACATTCTCTGACAATCCTCTGCAGGGTCTCCAGATGACCTTCAGGGAATTTCACATACATGGGCTACAGGGTTATCTTGCACCTTGCATTGAGATATCAAAACCACCCACCGCTGCAGAAGGGCTCTAAAGAACATTAATAGTCCCACTGACTATTCCTGCATTGCAATGTTTTAAGTGGTGCACCAGAAATTTCTCAAAGCTTCCAAAAAATCATTCTGCCCCTTGAGGAACATAAGGGGGAACAGCTGTGCAGTACAACAAAGTAAGAATGCAAGTTGACTAAACAAGATCTGTAATGGCCACTATGCAAGGTCTGTGAAAGCTTTCTTCTTCTCCTCTTTACTGTCTCAAGAGCCCTGGATTACCATCAGAATAATCTCTTCTCCTCTCCCTCAACCGGTCACACCACAAGGTCTGATCCTTATCAGTACCATGAAGTCACAGGAGCAATATATGTTTCATGAGAAAGTGTTGAGCTGGCAAAAGCTGAGAGCTCTGAACATCACCAGAGGCCAGAAGCATGCTGGGGACCAGAGGGCTGATTCAAGTAGATGGTGTCAGTGTATCAACTCTGTACACACTCTCGGTCTTACCTTGCAGGATGCACAGGTAGGAAAAGGTGAGTAGCACATCTTTCAAGTACCTGTGGCAGACTAAAGAACAAATCCAAAGGCTCATTTTTGCCTTTCATGTTTTATGGCTGTCCTTTTACAAAGATGATCATCTACAAACTACTTCTTATAAAACACCTCCCAAAACAGA
The DNA here is from genome assembly GCF_000691975.1 of Corvus brachyrhynchos. Lineage (NCBI taxonomy): Eukaryota > Metazoa > Chordata > Aves > Passeriformes > Corvidae > Corvus > Corvus brachyrhynchos. The sequence continues at coordinate 9,672,031 of NW_008236478.1, read as the reverse complement.
AGTATTTCTCTAGACCCTTTTTAGAACAAGACTGACAGCAAGAGCTCCAAAGATAATCTTCAGTAAACCTAGTTATTGGAACAGTATAACCTGTTGTAAATTCACATATACAACACCGAAGAATGGATGTACTCCCCAGTCCAGCCGTTCAAATGGAAATTGATACAGATCTCTCTAGTAACCACACCAGCACAAGACTGATTCCAACAGCTCCATGGATACCTCACAACACTCCTGCAGCCAGAGCGGCTCTCATTACCAAACTGATGCACTAAAACAGGCACCAGGGGCTCAGCTTTAAACCAAGCTGTCAGAGCACCAGAGTCTTTCACTGCATCACAGAGCTCAAGTTATCTCTCATGGATTGTTGTATTTTGGTTTTCTTCAAGCCCCTAGCTCTTGGAGGCCAGAAAGGACTTAAAACAAAACATCTCATTTTCTCTTATTTTTACTTTTTCTTTACAGGCATGCATATATGCATACACAACAGATATACAATATAATGTATAGATACACGTACTGATTTTGAACTCCACTGCATTATTTCCCCTCCTCTCCCTGCCAAGAAAGAAGAAAATAAATTACCTCAGGCTGTTTTAGATGCCTCAGATTGGCAATGCCACAGTGAGAATAGCACAGAGCACTCTCAAACAGCTATTGCGAGTACTTGCAGATGCCACGAGCCCTTTTCCTGCAAGAATACTGTATTTACATTCAAACAGAAAGGAAAATAAATCCAGTTTGATTCACACACTTTGACATCAAGAGGCATTTTTCGAGAACAGCTTTGCATTCACAGCACGCGTGGCATTCGTGATTAAACAAGAGATCCGCACGAACATAATAAACCTGTAATTTTATTGGCCAAGCTCTATGAAAACAATTTAGAATACACAGATTGCAATGTTAAGCAAACCACAGCCCATGTACAACGCCCATGAATTATAGCAGTTTGGCAATGAGCTGACCAGTTACTTCTCACAGCCTTTAATAACAATCATCCACATCTTTGCAGCACAATAGAAATTAGAGATGCAAGAAGCCTATTAGCTCATCCAGAAAAAAGCAGGATTGTTCCCTATGGGATAATTGCTAATACTCTGTCCAAAGTAGATTTAAAGCTGTAAAACAAGGTAGCCTCTTTAGCAAGATTACTCAGCATGGCTAAGAAGTCAGTTCCATAATGTTTTTCTAGACATAAAATTTAAATGTTTCAACTTTCACAAGGTTTAAAGCTAGTTCAAGGAGCTTGGTCGCCTTTGGATTCCCTTCTAGTCAATAAGGAGAGGGGGAGAGTTGGGAGACTGACCTTCCCTGGCCAACAGCCTTCACAAACAACTCTCCTTCACAGCTCCTCTGTGTCAGCTCTCAACAAGGACATGTGGCAACACCACTAGCCCAAGGACTGGCAGCTCTAGAGCAAAATGCAGAACATCGCTGTGTCCTGAATTAGAGCAAGAGCCCTGGCACAAGGCTGGGTCTAGGTAAATGTCCTTGCTGCAAGCAGTGTCAGTCCTTGCTCCAAATACCAAGCTGTATTTCCACTGCTCAGTAAGTCTCCATGCACTGCTTCAGCCCCTTGGAAAGTCCAGAATTAACAGAGAATTAATACATGTATCAGAAGAGCTCAGATGTACCTGGGAGGGAGGGAAGAAGGGAATTACAAGATTTTCAGACACAGGAATCATAGACAGTCTACCACAATCCAGGCTAAATCCCAAGCATTGCAGCAACAGACACAACAGCATCTTGCTTCATGCCCAGGAGAGTCAGTAATGTCATCATGAGAAATTTGTATGAAAAGGTGGAAACAGCAGCATTTAGCACTAATTAAAAACTTCAATGGATCCCGAGTGATGAAATTAAAAGTCTTCAGCCAGTTAGGTCATCTGATTATTATTAACAACTGATTTTTAGAAAGAAGTGGTAAGAAGGCGAAATTATTTTCCACATGACAAAACAGAGCTGGAACTCAGGAGAAGGTGCTTCAACACCCAAACATTCCAAGAAAAGCCTTTGCAAACTGTAAACAACAGTTACCAGCAAATTAGTAATGACCCCAATAAAAGATTTGAGAAGTTTTCCATGCCAAGGACAGTGGAAAAGAACATGCACAAATCAAACTTCCTGGGTTTTGCATCTAACTTTATTTCCCTGAGAGGTTTCTTCTGAACTTCCTTCTAGCACTCTTCCAAAACCGCTAGTAAAAAATAACATGTCCATGACTGAAACCGCACTCTTACACAGAGTAGCCTGCTGCTGAGGCACTGCTAATGCCTCACATTCTTCTTGCTTAGTATAAGCATTTAATGAGTGCCCTAACCTCTCTCCTAAAACAAGCCCTAATCTCTACTATCTTTGATATAGAGACACTTACAAGCAGGATTTCAATCAGTCACCTGTATACACTCATTCCATGAGCTCATTACACAAGAAGGTGGAACTGTAAGGGACAACATTTTGTCTGGAGCAATCCTCAGACCGTTATGTGTCCCCAAAGGGTGCAAATCCCAAGACACTTCTCAGCTCCTCTGAACAAACTTCAGACCTGAACCACAAAGTCAAAATAAAGCAATATCCCACAAAAAAATTAACCATAGAAAGACAGAAAAGTCAAGAGCACTGCCACTGTCCTCCATCCTGGAAATAATGAAGGATCTGAGAAATGACAAGATGATTGTCTGAAGTGGAACACCGACAGCATGTCGGATACACAACACCTCTCTGCGCCATAGCTGAATGAGGAGACACTTTTTAAACACAGACCTCCCCTATTCCACTCCCTATTCCAGCAGAGTGACCATGTTACAGTGAAGAGTGGTGCTTATATATCTGGAATGGTTCTGTAAAACCCTTCAGGATGAAAATTGCAAAGAAGCAGCAATTTATTATTTCTGGCACAAGAAAAAATATATAGTTTGAGGAGGCAAGATAAAGATTCGTTTTTAACAGTAAGATCGATTCTTTTTTACCCAAAGAATTACCTTCCTTTTAAGAAAGGTGAACCACCCATAATGGCAGAGGAAAATCCTTGGAAGTAGTACCAGAAAAAGGCATTAGAGGTGGCAATCACCACGTCAGACACACTACACTGCAGGGGAAGGGAAGAATGGCCAGATAATGAAATTACAGGGCATTGAAAATGTCAAAGAGCGACCGTGCTCTACCATCCTTCACAGGTTATATGAGGCATTAACATGCTGATATCCCATTCCAGTGACAAAGATGGCAACAAGAACAGAAAATAGTCCAAAATGAATCTGTTGCTGAGACCAGGAATTTAATGAAACAGGGAGATGAGCAGAAAATTAATCTTACTTTCACCGTGCAGCCTTCAAACTGAAAGCTGCTGGCCCTATTCAGCAACAGTAATAGCTCAGGGATGCATTATTTTACTTACCCTATCAATGATCTCCCCATACTTATGAGCCATCACAGAAAGGGGTAGCAAGTCTTTCAAACAAGGACCAACCTTCTTGGCAGGCAATGGCACAGAAGCTGCACCACAGAGTTTCCACTGAGGTATAAAGGATAAGAAAAAGTCCTTCACAATTAAGCTGATTCACCACTACATCAAGGGCCCAGGGAGGCTGGGGTATCTCAGTTCTTGGGAGGAATTCAGAACTTTACTAGACAAGGCTCTGAGTAGCTTTATCTAGCATAACTGCTTCAATCAGCTTTGAAGCGGATCTGAGCAGGAGCTGGACCAGAGCCTGCCCCTGCAAACCCAGTCTAAATTAGTCTATAGCTTAATGAGTTCTGCTCCTTTCAGATAGAAACACCATTGATCAATACGAGTAGCACACACAACAGTAAAGCCAGAGCACCCTGTGTCTATGACACAACACACCTTCCTAACTTGCTTGAGATAGTTCATCACTATAAAAAAATCTTCTGCCCCCATTCCTCATATAAAAAGAAAAAAAGACAGGTCACAGTAAATCAAAATGTGTTTAGAGAAACCCCCTTCTGGAGACAATCTAGTGGCTCATGACACACCCTGGGGCAGATGCAAATGAACTGTCAGATCCCAGAGAGCTCCATGTGGAGCCACCTCTACACATCCTCTCCAGATGGGACAACCCCACAGGGCAGGGCAGCACCATCCCAGCAGTACCTCCCAAAGCAGCCAAGGTTGTGCTGGGAGCATTTCCTCTGAAAGTCAGATGCAGCAGAAATTCTGCACTGTACCCCAAACCCCCAGATTCTGATGTTCTTCCTAGGTCTGGTACAGAAATGGTTCTTTTTTCAGCCCAACCTAATAAAGTCTCCTATTGGAAAGGCTGGGAGCAAGCCTGCTTCAAAAGGTTTGGCAAGGTCAGAGCTAAAGAGCAGTTGATAAGGCTATCTGGCCTCCACAATGGTTTCTTAAAGAGCTTGAATTTTCTATTTCAAAATTGTAATTCAGAACCAATTTTACCTAATTTAAACAGGAACATGTCTTTGAAAAATAAAAAGCAAAGCGAACAAAAAACCCCATTCACTTAACTTAATCTGGGAAACATAAATAAAGCCACTTTTCTCATTCCATCAAGCAGATGCAAATTTAATTTCAGATCACTCAATTTTTTTTCCTGTAAACAAACAAATTTTTAAAAAGCATGGGAAAAGAAACCCTTGGAAACACTATCTCTCATCACATATCGTCTGTGCCTCTCTCCCTGCTGGCCCATATCACATTCAATACTACAGTTTTCAAAGGCTGCTAGAATTCTGCAGTCTGCTAAAGGTGTGTAATAAATGAGGCTTTCCAGAGTACATTTGTTGAGTAAGCAGGAGTATCTGGACATCTGTGCACAGGGATGATTCACTGAGAGAGGTGTATAAGACAAAAGGCCCATCCTTACCGATTTCAAGGCCACGTTTTCACCAGTTTATTGGCAGCCAATCTGCCAGACAACAAATTTAGCCAGACTGTGAATCAAAAATCTTTCCACCCACAAGACCATCATTCTTTCACTGCTACACAAGTGGTTTTTTGCATCATGCCTAGAAAGTAAAGTTCACCTGTTGCTCGATTAAGGTGTGGAAAAGATCTATCACCTCAGGGCATTCTTAAATACAAGCATCTTGTTCATTACAAGGGCATAATATTCTTCCCTGTCAACTGAGCAATAGTTATGGATCATGTGGCAAGAAGCAGCCTTGGAGGTAGGTAGATGGATGTCCAACCTCTGCAAGCTTCATGGCCATATAACCAATGTCTTATGGAGATCTATGGACAGACACTACAGACCTTGGCAATTTCTTGGTGACTCAAAGCCCATCCGCCACAGCAGCAGAACAAATGAACAATAGCCAGCTTTGAACTGCAGTCTACACCCCTAATTACGACTGAAGTGTCTCCTGACGACATCCAGGACTGGCTGAGCTAGCACTTACCTGTCAAAACACATTGGATTTAACAAACTGCCTCTTTAGAACATAAAAGCAGTTTCACATTCCCTCTATCACAACTCTGCCCCCTCTATGGAAGTCCTGCAGCCTGGAGAACACACAGATTTGTCTGTGTGCCTTGCATTCACAGAACCCATGAAGTGACTGCCTAATGTAGGCACCATTCAGGATAGAGTTCTGTGTTCAGACTGAGTAAGGTGAGTTTGCTTTCAAGTCAGATCAGGCTTTCTTTGCCACTGTGCACTTAAAAGTCATCAAGATGTACACAATTTAAGACTTCTCCGGGGCTGCCCCTAAGGAATGTAGCACCTAAAGATGCAGTCTGAACACTTCAAACGTAAGTATAAAGACAATACAGTGCATTGACAACCTAATGCAGTTTCTAAAAGCTGTTACTAGAAGGGGAATGTGAAGTCCCCTCTGCCTTGCCCAAATCTGATTTCTTACAGTTGTTTCCAGTCATCTTTTAAACAAACACCTGAGGTGCAGCCCCAGTCTGCTGCCAGGTGGTATCCTGCAGGTTGCCATCCTGCACAAAGCCCAGCCCACTGGGGCTACAATGACTGGCTGACTTCACAGGAAAATCAGAGCAGTAACACAACCTGGACATTATGAAACTACACCCTTAGATGGAGGAGAGATGGCAGAGTATGCCAAAAATGAGCAGAACTTACAAACAAGGGAGAATTTCACAGTGCACTGTCACTGTTCCAGCTTCATTTCATTTGAATCGCAGGAATAAGCTTTGGCAACAGACACCTGAGCAGAACTGAGTTAAGCAGCTTAGAGAGTTACCTGCGACAGCCACAAGCTGTTACAGTTCAGACAAGTTAAGTACCTTTTACCTGCCCCAGCTACAAGGTGGTAAAATGAGTTAACATTCAAGCCTGGACTAGGATACTACTCTCCCAATGAAAAGGAAATACCAGGAGATCCAGTGGACATCTAGGAACTACCTACACTGAACAGAAGCAAGCACCACTGGGAAGACAAAGATCAGAGCCCCATCTGGGCTCCATCTCCAGACTGGCTGAAGTCCCTCACTGCTCTCCCACCTCCTCCTGTCCTGACACAGCTCAGCTCTCCCACCCAGCTGGAAATTCAGCCTTGCCTCTGCCCCCCACACAGGTCTTGTAGCCTCTTACTACCACAGAAGACCAGTTTCCAATTCTCGCCCTGCCATACAGAGCTTAGTCCAATCCTCACTGCAGCTTTTCCGGCACAGCCTCCTTACGCTTTTTTATCTCATCATTCTTCCCACAGTCTGAAGTAAAGATGTAATCACCACAGCTGCAGTGTTATCCCACAGAAATTACTTTTTCACAGGGAAAAGTGCAAAAATACAATTACTTGCTTTAGATACAGTGGCTTAGAGGGACCCAGTTTTGAAGTGCTTCCTATTTACCAGGAAAAGACTGAAAACTTGTACCTATATGTATAGCAATCAGAAAGTACTTGTACCCTTCCCTAAAAAAACCCATGAAAATGATACCAGGCCTTATCTGAATTACATAGTATTTCTGTCTCAAAAGCCTGCTTGCAGTTGTATCAGAGTTCTTGTTATTTAACAGGATTGAAGGAGAGGTCAAGCTGCACAATGATTCTTGCAAATCAAGATTTTATTGACACTCACAGAAATATGCAACTAGAACCAAAACCTGCTGCCACTGCTGCAACAGGTGACAAACCTGAAGGATCGTTCAGCTTTGGGAAGTGTAGAACGACTGAATTAGTGAGCTCTGGAGATGTTGTCTAACCAACCTCCATTGCCCAGGCAGGATGCAGTTTCTCTGAATCACTCCCAAGAGATATTTGCGTAGCCTGTTTTCAATAGTCTCTGAAAGAAAGGACACCTCCAAAGGAGCTATAGCAGGCTTTACTCTCTATAAACTTCTTCATATGAACTAACTTTCTCTGTTTTGCTCTATTTTAAGCATATGATTGCTCATCCAATGCTCCACAGATAAAAGTAAAAGGTTGTTTACCTTTAACAACTGTGTTTTACATTCATTTTATCATCCTTCTTCAGTTTCCTCTTCTTTTGCTGAAGAATTCCCATCCATTCAAGTTTTCCTTGTAAGCCAGGCTACGCTGTGTTTGAGTATCTTCATTTTTCTCAGAAAGAGTCTCTTAAAATGATCTTTATCTTTCTTTAAGTGAACTTAGACTGGCCACAGAGCTAAAGCTGAAGCCTTACTTGCAATGAGTGCACTAGAAGGATTACTTTGTGTATCTTGCAGGCTACACATAATCCTGCTCATTGAAGCAGCAGAGGATTTTCTTCCTGGAAACACTCTGCAAGACCTATCCTCAGTGCACTGTGGAGCTGAGTTTCTGAAGAAGAGATTGACAAGAGTGAGAACAAGTTAGGGCAGGGGGAAAGTTGGAGTAAATGTCTGTGTATTTTCTGGCAGGCCAGAGAAGGTAATATTGTCAGGGCTGTTGTGCAGAAGGAAAATGACTTTTAGGAGCTAATGGCTTCCCTTAGAAGAAAAGATGAACACACCTCTGGAATGGGACAAAGAATAGAACCGGTTTAGTAAAAGCTGAGAGGGTGAAGCAAGACAACAGTAGTCAAATAGCATAAGTGAGAATCAAATCCAGTCTGGGTTTGTGCCCTAAGAACACGGGAGGAACAAGTATTTCAGTATTATCTATCATGAGACGGTGCCCTGAGGAAAACAAGAGTCAAGTACACTGCACACACAGTGTAAAAGGGCCTGACCCATAAGCCTCAAAGCAGGAAGCCCACTTCTTAGCATTCAGGGTATTAAATAGGGTTCTAATACCCCTTTCAAGCACAGTGAGGCTGGATTAATGTCTGACCTTTGTTTCAGAAGTAAAAGATGACACAATGAAGTCTGCTGGTCTACATGGTCCAAAAGAAAACACAGAGGACACAGCAGAGAAGTTTACAGGTTCACATGTAAGCAAATGAGAGCCCATACTAGTCTTACCTTCCTCTTCTCCCTCCTCCAGGCCAATCTGACTCCCTTTCAGTCCTCAAGAAATATTTTAGTGAGCAAATTCTGCACTACACAGTTGTACAGATATTTCAGCAATGGGATTAAAAGAACCCCTGTCAAATATGCCACACATCAAGACTCACTGTCACTCTGTCCTCACTTAGGAAGCACGAAGACAGGATGCAACAGGAAAACACAGCCACTGGGCAAACAAAATAATCAAGGACAAGATGACAGTGCTGGAGAAAGAACAAAGAAACAGCTGGATTATGCTTCAATATGTCAAGGTCTGGAAAGACCAAAGCAACTTTGTCATTAGCAGAGAAGACAGTTCTTCCTGATATACAGCCCTTACAAATCTGTGTGGTATAAATGCAATTTATGTGGCCTATTATGCAGTTAATTTATCCCCATAAAGAAAGGAGGCAGTGTAATGTGCTAGACAGGTTCTGGTTCTTACCACCACTTCTGGTGATAAATTTAGCCCAAGTTTCTGTACCTGACTTTTCATTTCTAGGTAGCTTAAGCTACTCAGACACTAACCTTATTGTGACAGTGTCAGCAATGATACATATCTGGCCACATCTTTTTAATTGTGGTTCTCCTCTTTTTTTCCCCCTTCTCTCTGGTGCCCACGAAAAGCATTAGCCTGACAAGAGTAGAGAACAAGTCATTTATTTTCTGTCACAACAGATATGCAGCACAGAACAAGTTGCCTATGCATCACTCCCTGCCAGTGTGCATCAGCCTTGGCTCAGGGGGACCCATCTCCAAGAGTAAGAGCACAAATCAATTTTGCATGACAACTCAGGGTCAGTCTCTGTTGACACCAGGTGTTTTTACCAGCTGCACTGGTAGGTTCTGTCACATGGATGTCTGTCCACCAGGAAACCCAAACTATGCTTATCAGCTGATCTGAGACACTCCCTTCCTTCCATCTCCACAAAAACTTTGTTTTCATCAGCAAACATCCAAAGCTGGATTTTTTTCCTTTCCACATGGATGCTCTGTCCATTCTTTCACCCCCCAGGCTGCAGTTACCCAGGGCACACAAGATGGACACACAAAGAGATTAAATCTTTCA
>NW_008236478.1:9657954-9662297 GCF_000691975.1 Corvus brachyrhynchos | reverse complement strand
GGAGAGGTAGAAAAGAACTTTTAATTTATGCTTTGATTTCCATGCACATATCAGAGCTTTTTAAAGTACTGGATTATAATGAGAATATTTTTGTTATAGCTTTACAAATATACACCCACCTGGCAGAAGATCCTAGGGCATATACAACTGCCTAACAGTATTTATTGTTGTTTTGAATACGTATTTACTTATGTATCTGCCAAACAAGGCTGTTCAGAAGAAAACAAAAAAAGCCGTATTAGTAGACTTTAAAAGGATGAAAAAGGAAAGCAACGTAAGAAAGGAATAGTTCCTTGCTATGTTTTTTCCAGTTTTTATGAAGTTAAAGTTCCAGTGCAGGTTTTGGTGGTGTGAGGGTTGGTTTGATTGGTTTTTTGGGGGATGAGGCCTGTTTTAGGTTTATTGGTTGGGTTTTTTCTTTTGATAAAACATATAATGAAACTAGAAAATGTCATCACATAAATCCATAATGGTGACAAGCCTGAAAAATGGTATCATTGTAACTGATTCTCAATACATATTTAAGAGCATAATTACATAGGCTACTTCTTTCACTCTCCTCTTTTGCCCTGTGCTGCAACTCTCCCACAGGCATGTAATAGCATAGCTGATGGTTTAGAAAAAGCCCCTGCTTTACCAGCTGGCTGAATTTTAACCTACAAAGAAGGCAATCACATCTGAAAGCATTGGGGATAAACTCCAATTTTCACTGTATGTAGCTTCAAGCAAAAGGAATTTGCAATCTCTGAGCAGCAAAAGGCCACAGCAAACAGGGGACACAAAACAGTTACTGAAGTTCTCATTTTTAATGCCTGACTTTACATGGAGCATCCAGAACAGATTTAGTAATAGATCAGGCTGCTCAAAACCGTGAGGTTGGTGACCGCATGTGCGCATTAAATTCAGTGTATACACAGCATTTATTTGATGTCCTGGCTGTTAAGAAATTACTTATAATAGAGGGAGCTCATCTGAAACCTTCCTGCATCTTTATACACTTCTTTGCTTCATATCATGGAAGGGGATAGATCATACCACATTTAACTCTGTGAGTTCCCCCAAAAGCTGCTGGGAGCAAGAACAGGTTTTCAGAATGACAACAGGCTGGTGGGCAACAGGCAGCAAGAGAACAGAAGTGCCAGGCTGTGGGAAGTCCTGCAGATTCCCTGTGTGCACACTAAGCTGTTTTGCCCTCCTTTACTTTGCCAGTAGTGCCTGTTTTCCCTTATTCTCTACATCTGCTGCTTCCACATGCATGCTCTCTTCAGGCTTCCCTAACCTGGAATCCCACCTGTCTTTCCACAACTCCTTTCTACTCTTCACTTCCTTCAATTTCTCCCTGACTATTTCTTTCTAACTTACATGGCCAACCAGAGAATTTCGTTTTTTCTTCCTTCTTCTTGTCTTTTATGTTACTTGTCCTCGATCACCTGCTACCTCTGCTCAAGTATTAGGTGCAGGAACCCTTCACCTTAGTACCATTCCTTTACACTTTAAAGGAACCCCTATGAGCTCCTACACAATATATTCTTTTAAGTTTCTTCCACACCCATCCTTTACCATGATGTTCCTGAAATACCTTACAATAGAAAGGGTTGCATGTCCTAGTAAACCCCTGAATTTGACCTGCTAAGCATTAACTGTGACATTATTTTCCTTGTATTTTCCCAGCTGGTGCTGTTTCTATTAGACCTAGGCTGCAAAGCCCTTGAGATAACAACCACCCTCTCAGTCTCCCTTTTTACCATCTCTTGAGCAAAAATTAATATCCCACATATAACTTCCAAACTGAATGAGAAGATGGAAAGATAAAAGCTAGGAAGAACACTGCACTGTCATAAACTAAGTAGAAATACATCAAATATTTTTGGTTGGTATTTTTTGCTAATGACAGGTAACAGGCAATGGAAGCTGCTGCTGTTGCAGGAGCTTTATAACTAATTTATTCCCAGGCCCTGGCACTGTGAGTGGCTGTGGCTGTGCAATTACAACTGATAAAAAGGTGCAGGTGTGACCCACAGTTTGTTCTACTGAGTAAGGGACAAGTCTATCTCCTGCACCACGGTAGTGCCAGGTGTTACATGGACCTATTTCACACACACGTGCACAACCTGTACCTTCCAACAAGCCAAAGAAAGCATGAGTTGCTGAACTAATTACTCTGACTGCTTCCAGATAATTTAATTTTACCTTGATTGTAATTAATTAATTTCAGCAGAAAATGGGTCCTCCTTGACCAAAGCTGAGTCTGGCCTGTGATATATTTAATACATCAGCTTCACCAGTCAAGTTTCTCTTAGCAGTTAAACAAGTATTGCTTAGTTGCCTACTGTGGGGGTGAAAACAAGTTCTTCAGCCCTCCACACCAACACTTGATGTCATCCTGTCCTACTGACAACCAGGACAAACTTCTGACTGCCAGGGGCCAGGAATGCAAGGTGACACTGTCTTTGGCCACCCTTGCTCAACCAGACGTGTTTGCAATAGAAGAGATAAACTGGATCTTTCCACGCTTATGATTCTCTTTACTGTTTATCTCTGTTCAGAGCGTTGATATTAAGCCTGGATCCAGCATTTTCTCCTGGACTGCTTTTTCCTACCTTTTTGATGTAACAGACTATCAGTTCTTGGCTAATAGGTGTGTCAACCTTCATTTAAATGTTCTGTTCCCTTTTGCCAAACACGAAGAGGACAAAGAAAACTCCTCTTTCAAATCGCTACTTACAGCACTCCACCAGAGTAAATCCTCTCCATCCCTGTACAAAAGTCTAAACACATTCCATCACAACAGATTTAGAGAGTTACTTCCTTGGCTAAAATGTTCAGCTGTGTCCAAGATACCTGATGTCTTGGGTCAGTAGCTTAAAAGCACACCTAGAATAAGGAGGGGATTACCAGCAAATTTGACTCACAGCCACCCAAGTTCATGGTTGTTTCTGCCCTCCCTAACTCACATTATCTGCATCAGATTTTCAGTTTTATGACAGATTCAGAGCTACACTTTCTTCCTGGCAGTTAAAATAATCTTGCTGCCTCTTCCATCCTCAGTGTTCGGTTACACTTTTCAGTCCCACAGAAGAGGAATTTGCCAGCTCTTGCCTTAATGTGGGCATGGGTGGCATCAGGAGGGTATCTCTGATTGGTCTTGGATTGTACTATGAGGTTGTCATACACGAGGCAAGAGTTTACCACTGCCATATGAGGTGGTACCCACCCACTAACATTTCACTTTTGTGTATGAAGCCACAAAACCTTCAATCAACAGACCACAAGATAGCAAATCCTTCTAGTGCAGCCCAGCCTGAGTTAGACATTCATTGTTCTGGTCCAGTGTTAACTACAACAGAGGTGGGGGACAGGGACTGGGACAAGGCTTATTCACCCTCAAACAACTGCACACATGTAATCAAGGCAAGTCTATCTACAGATGGACAATTCAGAGCAGAGGTTTTCATGCAATATATCACTTCACATCCTAGCATAAGAGAAACCAACACTGGAAAGAAACCCTGGACACTGTCACGTATTATCCAATTAATCCAAATCCCATCTAACTAGACAAATTGAGACCATCAATGATCATCATTATTTGTATTCACAGAATGTTCTGCATGGGCTTTATTTTTCCCTAAATACTTTGTGTTTGCTGTACTAAAGTTACATGTATAGACAAGCAAGAAGCAGCCAAATATTTCTATCCTGTGCTACACAGGGCTTCCAACAGGATGAGTTCATGACTCAACAAATTATCTGGGTGTTTTTGCTAAAACCGTCACTTGTGAGTCATTATGGGTGCTTAATTGGTCATCTGCAAATTTCAGGGTTAACACCTCACTTAATGAACAAGCTTGTTCAAACCTCTGAAAATTATTCATTCTGGCTGCCTGAACTCCTGCGGAGACAGCTAATGCTTCAGTTCACATTCTGACATTTTCTGTATGATCATAAAGGCTAGGAGGATGTATATTTGTGTATGTGGGCAAGTGAATAAAAAGGCACATAAAATGAGAAGGAGCTCGAGCACACACTCAGATACAGGAGCACGAGCTTTTTGTCAAATGATGGACGTAGAGGACCTTGACTATTAAGTGAACGTTGTATCTAAGGTAATTCATTTCTTGTCAGGCTTTGCCCCCCAGAAGTATTGCTCAGGCATGAACTTCTAGAAATGTCTGCCACAGGCACAATTACCTGAATTCCAGCCACTGCTATATTAGATTAATAACAAGGGTAGCTCTCTTGCCAGTTTAACTAATGTAATAACCTTAATATTTGCCTTCTATAAGCACAACATGGGCTGGTTTCTCACTTAATTCAGGCTTGCAGCACTGCTTCCTGACTTC
>NW_008236478.1:9638025-9657905 GCF_000691975.1 Corvus brachyrhynchos | reverse complement strand
CTTTCTTTCTTTCTCTCTCTTCTTTTCCTCCTTCCTTATGGTATTTTACTTCCCTTTGTACAACTCACTTCTTAGGAAAGCCAGCTCTCTTCCTACACTCTTCTTTTAGAAAAGGTCAACATTCGGAGAACAGAAATCTACAAATAATAAGGAGCTGACAGGTAGATTGAAAACCCAAAAGGAATGAACAGACCAGGCACTGGAAACAGCATTTGACACAAAGCTCATCAGCAAATTCCTACCTTGCTCTAGTGACAGTAGTTCACACCCCCTATGCCAAAACAGGATTGCTCCAGCTGTTAACCCACTAAGGGCCATGGGAGCTGGTAAAAAAAGAGAAAAGTCAAATTCCCAGCTGTTCTTCAATCACATTGCCAAGGATTACTTTAAAGCTGTATCTCAGATCCTGCAGAATATCCCAGAGACTTAGATCTACCTGCAGCACTGGATGTCACCCCCTCTCCTTCCTTTTTCTAGTACTGCAGCCTGTGCAAGGGGGGGTGAAATGCCATCCTGTGTGTCAAGGAACACAAAACACCAAGATTCAATGGTCAGAAAAGAGCTCTAAGCAGTTCTAAAAGCAGGAGGATACCATGGTTAGTTGTCGGTGTTCCTGACACCACAAATAGGATGCAACCGTTACAGAAAGACTACTGGCTCCTAATCCTTCTGCACAACAGCAAGGAGAGATGCTACCCTGAACCAGAGTACACAAAGTCTCTTTGTGTATGGAGGAGTCCACACTAGATCTGTCAGATGCCCTCCATTGTTGCCAGGTGGAACTGTAGACACTCACCACCCTGAAAACCAGATCTTTTAGCACATATTTAAGTGTCTCACAAACAAAATCACAGGAACATACAAATTAATACAGCTAAATCACACTGCAGACCTGCCTGGTGCTATAACCGTTTGGCACAAGAAGAATGTAACCTTGGTTGTAGATAATGGCAAAGAAGATAAAAAGAGTTGTTCCCCTGATCATACTCTTTTCTTTCTTCCTCTAGATCTCAGAGTGACCTTTGCAATTCAAGCCATGCCATGGTCATTAAAATAATAAAAGTATATTTTATTACTTCCACTTGTAAGAAAACTCAGCCTTAATGTCCAATTCTCCTTAATGTTTCATATCTTACTGAGTTTCTGAGGCCTTTCATCCTGCCATATGAAGCTGACCAACCCCCATGTGTTCTCTTACAAGCAAACAGAATGAGGTTAATATATCTGTCAAACTCTGCTGTGGTCAATGATATGTTAATGATGTGTATGGATTTAAATAATTCAGTATCCTAACAATAAAGTGACTCACTTATTGCACTATTCATTTTTCCTTTCCGTGGAAGGAACTTGCTGTTCCTGAACATGCTCTTGTCTAGGTCAAGCGTGGGTGTGTGTGCCCAGGGAATAGGTAGAAGAATGTAGAATTTCCCAGTAAACATTTCAAGTGCAAGAAGAGCTGTGTAAATGCAAGACCCATTCATGAGGGGACAAGGTTAGGACTCTCAACCATTTTACTCCTCAAGGGTGACAATACTGGAGTTTCACACATGCCTGTAAATGAAACAGCTGCTCCACCAAACCTTTCATGCCATACACAGTCATCTGTCAACTCATGTAAACCAGTGTTACTTCAGCAAAATAAAACCAAAGAGACTTAGAGCTGCTTACCAGATATCTGTGCCAGCCAATCTTCTAAAGTTTGCTGGTCTGAAGGAACAAGCAATTGGTAATCCCACATACCAACAGAACTGCAAGCCCAAACTGACTGTGACTATGGAAGTGATACATCTCTCTGCAACCCAAAAAAGGGCCTAGGGCAGCAGACTGCTTGATTTGCCTTTACTACAAGAATGCACAGCCAGAATAGAGGGTGCTCTCTCCTGACTTCACAGCCCTCACTCACTGCTGGCAACCAGAAGAGGGGCTAATATTAACCAAAAGAGAGGCTTATTTTCCCTGAAAGGCTCTGTGAACAAAACCTCAACCCTAAGAAAGGCCCTAAGCAGGGACTGCTTCCTCTTGTCAATGCTGTGTGCCACACCACACTTCAGCATCCTAAATTAGGTGCTCTTACATAGACACAGATCCTTTTTTCCACAATGAGGAGGCACTGCCACAGCCATTTCTTCCACCCACATATCTCTGGTAAAACCATCTATGCACCCAGTACCAGAGGAAAGATTGTTATGGAAGATCAGTGCCACCACTTGTCCAAAGCTGACTTCTAAAACCCAACAAGCTTCCATGCTGGACCCTGCTTGGTGTCTTCAGTAAGAAGACTGGAAGGGGTTTACTTCTTAAAAGAATAAGGTAGCATCTCTCACACCTAGACACAATTAAGGCATGTGTTCTCATTCCATTCCCACTCGAGAAAAAACAAATGGGGCTCATTAATATCAGAAAGCCAGCCCAAGAAGAGGTCCAACTCTGCATTATTCGCTAGTGTCAGGAGACAGGAACAATTTACATCCCTTGAAACTGGGTCACGCACTGCTTTGCCACAACAAAAATTAACTCATCTGTCCAAAAGACATTTAATGCTCATGAGGCCTGAAGTTGTTTACTTGTGCTCCAAGGGAGAATTAGGGGCCTTGATTCTGCTATGATGAAAACTATAAAGTGGTCTTCAGCGTGGTTTTAATACATGGATTATAACAGCACAGGGCTTATGATTGTTTACATTTTTGCCTTCCAGTGACCACCATAAAGCAGAGTGTGGTGCCCACAGAACAGCAGCACTGATTCAATGTGGCAGCAGGTCAGCAGGGGTGAGACAGAACACCTCTGGAAACTACACTCTTTGTATGACCCCTTGCAAAAAATCTCGGACATCCACAGCCTGCACTAAGCATGCTTTTGTTGGTCTACAACATCAGCTTCATC
Source organism: Corvus brachyrhynchos (assembly GCF_000691975.1). Taxonomy (NCBI): domain Eukaryota; kingdom Metazoa; phylum Chordata; class Aves; order Passeriformes; family Corvidae; genus Corvus; species Corvus brachyrhynchos. The sequence goes on along the minus strand of NW_008236478.1, from coordinate 9,655,022 downwards.
CCATTTACTGCAACAATAAATCCTGTCAGAAAAAGATGTCAGCTATTCTCAAGAGAGCTTCAGCAGAGTCTTTAGATACCTTTGCTGTTCTAGTTAATGGAGGAGAACTGAGTTACAAAGTCCCCAGAAAGTTTGTAGTCAAAAAGAGTAAATGAGGCTGTTTGTAGATAGGGTTCTCGTTCTCAGAATGGGAAGTTTCACTAGATCTAATCAAAATGCAAACAGCTAAAATTTTTCCTGGGCTCTATGGATGGCTGTTCAGTGGTGGGGGTACATAACAGTCACTGTTTTCCAACCCAGAGACAGCTGTTTCACCAACTGGATGGAGTAAGTTCTTACTTCTTACAACATAGAAGGAATGCAAACTCAGTTACCTTGAAGAGATGGGCTTCAAAAAGACCAAAGTAAGTTACTCTATGATAATAATTACTTCACCAATAATTAAAAATTATAATCATCAGATTTGGGATGAGCCAAAGGAATACTTTAAACATCATCAGGCACAAGGAAAGGGGATTATAGAAAGCAGACAAAATGCAGGCCTAAATCTATTATCCCAGACTAAATTCCTCTTTGGGCACAGTGGAAAGACAACAGAAAAAGCAATGTCTGTCTTTTTTTGTTCTTGTGATGGGAGCTCTTCTCTAAGTCACCATCTCTCCAAAAGAAACTAATATCTGCAGCCTTCAAGGATAATAGATCTTTAGGACATTATTTCCACACCACCAAGGTGAACAATAACTTTCTCAAATGTGGAGCCACCAATAAATTATATAGGTCATACTGCAGGAGTGAGTTTGGGGTTTGGATTGGTTTGGGGTTTTATTTGAATGCTCTAATACATCGTTTTAAGAGCTGACCTAAAGAGCTCCTCCAGCCCAGAGTCATCAGCTCATGGAGCCATCCACATAAAGTACTTCATGCCATGTCTCAACACACATGATTCTACACAGGTTTGTCAACAGAGGGGCAGTGGCAGGGTGCTGGTAGGCAAAATGTGAGACAATGCGTGGAGTTGAAAAGAGGAAAACATTTTCAAAGGGTATTTTTATTATTAAGTGGTTTCAAACCATTGAAATGAAAGAGATGACAACATGAAAAGCACCAAATGCTAACAGAATGTCCTACAGATCTGATCCATTCCAGATGATATAACAAACATTTAAAGCCTAGGAGAAAGATAACAGGGAGTTGCCTTCTTTAGTGGCATAATGAGTTCATTAGTGCAAAACTACACCTACTTGTGCAGATAAGTAACCGCTCAAGCCAGGTCTGTTTACATTTGTGTATGCACATCTGTTTCACATCTGCCTTCTGCAAAGTTTGTATCCAATACCTGAAACACCAGTTATTCCTACTTTGACTGGAGGAAGAAGGCCTGATCTGTCCAAAAACACTGCTTTGGGCATTTCATGACTTTCCATCATCATTGTATCTGGATTCTTCCTATATAAAAATACACTTGCTCTCAATTTTTCCCTGCATCCCAAAAGGTATGTTCATTCCTGGATTACAGTGAGGAGGTGAAGTATTCAGAAACCCACAAGATAGAATGTGCTGAACAGCCTGAGAGGACTGAAACTGCTTCCCGCTACTCTGTTCTGTAAATGCAAAGTCCTTTTTGAACTCCTGCCCTGAAATCACATGGGAAGTCGGCAGCCAAGCCAGGACCTGAACTCATATCTCTTGCATCCCACACGGTAAGATAATTTCTGAATTCTTCTCAAATACAGCTGCCAGGTTTTTGGACTCACTGGGTTTCACCCCACATCCCTCAGTACCTCATCAACACACATCTCCAAATCATCACGCCCTTCAGCTTCCCAGATGCATCCATTGTAGTTAATTCTACCAACCCTTGCTGGAGCCAGCCACCAGCACAGGCTGTGCCAGGCCTCCTGATTAAGGTGGAAGATATATTTCTGTGCTATGAATTGTCAAATCATCTTTTTTCTTTATTAACAGGGAGAATGTTTTCTGAGCAGATCCTCCTCTGAATCCAGGATCTAGCTCTGCAAGCTGACAAGTAGGTAGGTGCTGAGTGTTTCCCAGTTCTCTGCAGAAGGCATTTGTTCACTCCTCAGAAACTCTGCCCATTAATAATGCTCACAGACTTTTGTCGCAATGCCACAAATATGGCCTCGAGCACTCTGCTAGCAGAGTAAACATCTACCAACAGCCAATATATCAGCTGCAGCTTGGAATTGTCCAGCAGCATTACATCTTCACTATGCATTCTAATGTTCTGTATCCTAAACAATAATGCTGCCTCTGAAGACAGAGGACAGTTCAGAATCCAAGACTTGCTAAGCTCAGCTGCTCTCGAGTCTCCAGCACCAGCTTTAATAGAGTCCAGCAAGCCATTTCCCCCAGAGAAGCTAATGCAAGGAAAAATACTTGCTGGTATTGGCAGTTCAATCTCCAGTATTTTTGCTAAGGAGCAGAAGATCTAGAAAGTTAGCTACAAAGGGGTTTCAGGGACTTTGACTTTCAACTCCCTTTTGGATATTAAGTTTAAAGACTCTCGCAGTATCTAGGACATTTCATTTATTTCTTCTGAGTGCTGGATTTGCCTACACCAACCATACAGCCTGACGCTCCAGAACACAGCAACAGGGAGTGGAGGAAAGTGCTTTGCAGCAATTGGCCCCCCTTGTGTGATCAAAGCTACGTAACTCAGCACAACAGCACGGATTCTGGGCTGTATCTTGGTGAGCAATTACTCATACAGAAATAGCACTTCAAGACCCAGATAAGATAAAACTTCTGGATTGTCAGGTCTTTTGTTAAGAACATTGCCAAACACTGCCCCCAGAAGATCCTACAACCTGAAAAAAATGATGGACAATATATTTTCCAAGCTGAGAACTAAGCTTATGACAGACCCCAGACTCTGCAAGGAAAATCCAGTGCACGAAGTTCGGTCTTAAGTAAGAGTGGCAGCACCCCAAAGGACAAAAACTCATTCTGGAATCATTGTGTTCAACAAAGGTGTTTTCACAAATAATTGCAGCTTCTTTGCAAGCCACCTCTGCTTTACACTAAGCAACTTCCCTGGAGCCTGAGACACCAGGTTCACACAGTTCCAACTCCTATTCAAGCACTTGGCAGCCACTGAAGTTAAGCTGGCATCAGGCACCTAAATCTTCCCCTTGAAGGTGTGAGCCTAGTGTCTTGCTCTGTGGCACAGCGGGAGTCTTGGCAAAACCAGGTTTTAGAGGAAAATCTTCTTTATCTCTCCTTAATGAAACTAGTCCTGAAACCCAATAAAAAGTTGATCCCTCCTCTTTATCACTTGTACTGCAGTTCCTCTCCAAATAATACACTCAGACTGAGCAGCTCTTACCATTTATAATAATTCTGAGCAGACAAGCAGGTTATTCTGATACTTGGTACTAGTGTTACACTCCAAAAGCACCCCAACAGCACAGAATTCACTGTCCTCAGCAAACTTCACAGACTTCAGCAAATTCAAACTGACCTGCTCTGTAGACAACTTGACACTATATTTAACCTCATCCACCCACTTTTAAGATCAGCAATCTCTGTCTCCTGTTTCTCCTTCTCTTGAGGTGGAAAAGATGCAGTTTTACAAATCTTTGCAGTCTAAAAGCTTGACAGAGCAAAGATGACCATGCCATCCAACTGAGGCCTGCTTTTTTGGATTGATATGGCACAAACAATTGTCCTTGTAGTCTGACCAGTACCAAGAACCCACTGCTAACAACCGTGGCACATTTTCATGTCTGCTGACATACTAAGGCCAGCCAAGTAACAGATAGACCTTTTATTTGGAATTTAAAAGAATACCCAACAGAACATAAGTGCCACAAGATACACACAGTAAACACAGGGTTCATCATAATACACAGGATTTCAGGGAGGTATTTGTGCATTAAGACCACAGCAAACACACATGCTCTAAACCACAGTCTAGACAATGGATCCAAAAGAGGAAATTTTCAGCATCAAAAGTCGCTGTTGACTTCAAAACAGAAGTCTCCCTCTCCTAATTGCCACCACTTTCTCCTGGTTTAATCTAGCACTGCCTCTCCACCATCTCAGAAAATAATTAGCCTTAACCCAGCTTAACACACAGAATCAAAGCAGGAACTTCTCAACTTTGATATCCATACTTCTATGCTATATTGGGAGGGCTGATTTTAAAAAGATACTTTACCACCCATAGGCAAGTCAGTGTCACAGCACACACCACACCAAGTGCACAAGCAAATGGTTTTGAGCAAATGTTTTCATTTTATGGTCTTCTGTCATATGCAATCAGCCAGTTTTGCTCATGCAAAACATACCCTACACATCAGTGAAAACTGACCCCATTAAATGGTCAGTATATTCAGAACAAGTCTAAACTTTAAAAAGAGCTGGTTAATTTTACTGTCAATAATTGCAGCAGCTAAGATAACAGTAATCAAATCCCATGCTTCAGAATGCGAGTTAACTGCCTTCAGGGTCAGAAAGATATCTACTTCTTTGCCTCTGGATATCACTGAAGAACTACCATAGAGGATTATATGACTCAAACATAACACCCATTTATTGCTCAGTGCCATAAGCAGGAGGGTGCCATTTAACAGGTAAAACGATCCAGTACAGCCAAATCTCTGCCACAGCTTATTAACATCAACTTTAACTTGCTACTCTCTCACTGCCTCCATCCTCCTCTGGAACATGATTTTGTTCTGCAGAAGGTCAAATTTTGTTTTCCTAGCTGCTCTCCAACAAACGCATACAGAATTACCTAAGGGCACTTCAAACACGCTTTGATAATTTTTTGTTTTAATTGGGCCAGCTATCTGTTATCAACATTAATACTGAGAGAATATTGAAAACTACAGCTAAAACACTGATTAGCTGCTGTTCAGGTCCTTAATTCCCTAGGAATAGCCAATAGACAGGCATTTCCAGCTTCCCTGCTGTGCCCCAATGCAACAGAAGAGCTAGGCAAAGGGAAATTAAGCAATTAATTGGTTCTTAAAAAAAAAAAAAAAAAAGCAAAGGGGGAAAAAAAAAAGTAGTTGAGTAAATCATTTAGTGCATTGGAAAACTAACAGCAGTGGCCAAAAGATAGGCACAGCAGAAGCATCCCCTCCCTCCTGAGGCTGTGTGTTGCCCTCTGCTGTTCTCTGGGTCGGCTCCTGACACAGCTCAGTCAGTGCTCCTCTCCTCACTCAGGACCTTCTGTCCTCACTCATTGCCAGCCTCGAGCTCCAGCACAGTTCAGCCAAGACTGTACACATGCCTGTCTCATGCACCTGTAAAAGAGATACAATCTGGCACAGTATTCCTAGTTTAATTTGCCAAGATAGTGGTAAACTTTGCAGTACTTGCCCTGCCTTGCAAGACTCCTAAGGATTGCTCATTTGTGGAGTGGTTGCACGCTGCAGCAAGGCAGTCAAACAACTCGTGCTGATAGACAAAAGTGCAACCTTCTTCACGGGCACAAAATCAGCTCAGGTTACATTAGACAGCTGTCATGCACAATCAGCTGGTTTTCCTCAGTGAAGGGACCCTGTGCTGTCCTGCTATCATGTTAATTAGTGACAAATATGCCAGAGGGGAAAGTCTGCTTCCAGCTGCAGAAAAAGCAGAGGACAGGTTGCAACACAGCTAAGAGGACAAGCCCAAGCAAGTATGTTCTGTGCTGTCTCCTCAAGCTTAAAGCAGCAAACAAGGTAAAATGGGCAACGCAGAACCCCTTAAGTCAGACATCATGAAAATGTCCCCATGCACAGAGCTGGTGTATTACTGACACAATTCTCCCTGCAACAAAACACACACCTTTAGAAGAAGCTAAGACAATGCTAGAGATGTTTACCTGGGGGAGTTTGAAGAAAATTGGCCATATGTCAGCTGCCCAGATGCTCTTTTCCATAGTTTTAAGATCGGCAAACCTGGCAGCTCACCCCACCTCTGATTTTTCACTGATCTGTGCAAATACCAGTATGACACAAAATATTTTTGTCACAGTGTCCTCCTCTATAACCCAGTGATCATGACACGTAACAGCTGGTTTTGGACACCTGCAGAGAGATGGGGGGCTTAAGGCAGGAGTCAGGCTACAATACTTTTAGCACTACTGGGGTAATAGAGACATTGACAGTTATTTTCAAGCAAGTTTAGACATGAATATGAGGAGATTAATGAATGACTCTCAGCCCTCTCATTTTCAGAGACCAGTTTTCAGTTCCAGGCCAAAGCCTCAGTCTGACCCCAAACAGTCACTAAACATGACCTGGTTCCTGGTAAAACAAAGCTATCCATTCTTGACTGCACTGGTACAGTGGAAAGGTAAAAGCCCACTGTGAGATGACCAAAGGACTGTGCAACCACAAAGCCAGAAAAACACTCAAGAGCAACAGGTTGTAGCCAGGATACAAGCAAAAGCATGCCCCAGTCTAGCCCAGCCTCAGCACATGGACAGGTCCTAATCAAGAAGCTTCTAGATGTGTGTAATGCTCACAAGGGTAATAAACTGTCACCCTTCTACAATGACCACGCTGCTGGGGCACAGGGAGGCTGTGCTGCTCATTTCCCTCCTAACAATGTGAGAAAATGAAATTTGAAAAGGTGGAGAGGAGAAAAGAATGCTGCAGTTAAATCAGCCGGTATGACAGACTACAAAAAATGGCAGTGTGAGGTTGCTCTCACCTTAATAAAGGCATTCTGTTTGCTCACTGCCATCAAGACAACCACACTCACTCGTTGCACAACCTTCTCCACCGTCCAGTGTTCAACCTGCTAATATCCACAGAGAAACAGCCATGCACTCATAGGTCAGAGAACTTCCAATTATGCAAAGAAAAACACCCCAGGGCATGAGTCTGAATTAAGATTATATCTGTTGCTTAATACCAATGATAAATTCATTCTGCCCCCAGAAAAATATTTAGATGCGTACAAAAAGGGATGGAAGGAGGGGATGATGAATCTTCAGTATCAGCTTTTCAGTATTAGCCACAGAAACAGCGGTCACAGGGCTTTCTTGGAGCACTTACACGTGGTGGTCAGAAAATCTAGACAGAAATCAGCAAGTAGAAAAACTCTCAATACCACCAGCAGGTTCTAGTTGGCCCGTTGTACACAGACCAAAACTGAATCAACCAGGAGGATTAGACACAAAAGGGATTTCTTTTACTGGAAGGACCAGCTGTTTTCATACCAGATATCTGTGCAAGTAGCACTTCTTCTCAGGAAAGGCCAGGCTGTCCTGATCTTAGAGTCCAGTCCTCTTAATATCTTCCTATGATAAAAGCTCTGAACAGCAAGGCATTGAACTACACCTGCAACTATAAATTCTCAGCTTACTAAAGCCCTAAAAGCCAGCAGTGCTCATTGAAAGGATTTTGTGCTGCCTGATGCACAGACACCTTTCAGATGCTGGACAGTTCCCTCATCCACCGATGTGCCAGGGACCCACCTCAGCCTGTGACACAAATACAGTAAAAGCTGTAGACCCCCAGGGATGAAGGGAGCAGGCCACTCCTGTCCATCCACCACCCAGCAGTACAGCAAGAGGGCAGGAAGCAGATCCCTCTGGGATTTTCCATGAGAACTCTGGAAGGGGTGGCAAGAAGGCAGGACATCAAGGTACAACAACAGGAGCCAGCTCACTCACCCTCCACTCCTCACAAGTCTGGGATAAACTGGAGTTCAAGAGTCCTTCTGTGGTCTCCAAGCTCAGAGCACTTCCTCCAACAGCTCCTTAACTCCTGTCCCACCTTTCAATGAGCTTCTTAAGATCATTCAAAGTCAAAAAAGTGGAAGAACTCAGTCCAGCAGATTTGGATGGGAGTAGTTCACCAGCTCATTGTCACACTTCACAGCTAGAGCTACCATCCATCTGGTTATTGCCATGCTCCCTCTTGTTCCGTGCACTGCAGCTTGTTAGATGTCCCCCAGCATCCATTCCTCCTGCTGCCTGTCACCAAGGAGAATGGCAGCTGGGATTTGGCACAACACTTCCTCACCCTTCAGCACACTCAAGTATTCTGATGCATTGAGCCTGATATTGTTCACATCAAATTCTTACAAAGATTTTCCTCTCTCACCTTCAGTATTGATATCAAAATTAATAAGCACAGGTATTTTGTTTTTCAGGTGGTAAATCAGAGAACGAAATGCATCAGTGAAATGACTGCCATATTGTCAGAGGATTATTCACATACCTGGACAATTACAGGTTGTAGGAATGAAATGATGGTGATAGAACTGAAATTTTTATCAACCTCTGGTGCCAGCAGACATAGTAATTATTTCTTTTTTCATTATTGCATGAAATTAGGGAAACCAACAAGAACTCAAGGCTGGGAGGCATCCATCTCAGCTAACTACACCACCTCTTCTACTCCATCTCCAAACTACATAAAATTCCAGGCTCCAGAATAAATCCTAACTGCATGAACAAAACTGAGAAAGAGCTAGTCTGCATAAAGATCAAGAAGAGAGTCAGCAAGCTTCATCTTAGTGGGTTCCAAAGCTTTAGGGAGCTAAGTTCACTGAGGTCACAGTCCTGAAAACCTGTACTGAAATCACAGCTGGAAGGATCTTGCCAGTACTACTTGACAGATCCTTTGAATGCCTTTAGTTCAGAGGGAGGCAAGAAGGCAAGGGAGGAGGGATTTAAAAAAAAAAAAAACTGTAATGAAATTAACATTCAATTTCACTATGAAAATATTTTTCATTAAGTTTTCAGAGCCTACTAATTTTTTTTGTTTATGAGAAGTGAAAGCAAGGTAAATTATTTCCTAATTGCTTCATACTCTACTCACTTTTTAAATGGATTTGTTTTCTAAATAATTATCAGAAATAGAAGTTGTTTTCAAAACTGAAACTGACATCACAGAACATTTTCATTTTGATAAAAATGTATCTTCTTCCCTCCCTCCCTCCCCCACTGAAACACTTAATTCAACATTCTCGTTTGACCATTGTAGCATACAGATGAATAAAATAAATCTAATTGTCATTTTGAAGCTGCCTTCTGTTGACCCATATTATTCAGAACACTGCTGGTTTCTCTTCGCTTCAGATTCCACCTGTTACAAACACTCTACAGATGCATTCCTCTCTTTTGGCTTATCTTTTTTCAGGGCTCAAGGAACCCTTCTGAGGCCAGGCTTCCAGGGCAAGCTCCAGCAATAGTGTTTAAGTGCTGAGACCCATGCTCAGCAGAGCAGATTGGTCTTTCCAAGCTGCTGGAGCTGTGCAGCTCTGGATGGCAGGGCAGGCATGATGGAGCATTACTAGAGAGCACACACATACACAGGAGTAAAAAAAAAAAAATCAATCACTTGCAGCAGAGATTAATAAGGGAGGTGGGATTCTAAAATGCCAGAACTGCTGGCATCTGATGTGCTGAGGAATATCTGCAAACCTTTGCAACTCCTGGCTAGGACAATTTCCTTGACATATTCACCAGTAGCAGCTCACCTGCTGGTGCTGGTCACTGTCACTGCTCTGTTCTCCGACACAGAAAAACACAAGCCACACAAAGCAAAGTTGCATAGATGTAGAGTGCTTCTGTGTGATTGCTTTTCTTTTGACACCTCTCTCCTATACTGCATTGACTGAAGGTACTTACTGTCTGACCACCTTCATTCTATTCTAACTAACCCTTACTTTCACCTCCAAATGTTACATTTTCACAATTATCTCCTTTAACCCACCAGAGTGTGGGAGTAGGTGGGTGGTTGAATCCCTTAGAGAGCATTACTAATGCCAAGAGATGGAGGTACCAACAACTGGACAGTCAGCTTCATCTCTCTGAATAAGGCATTATCAGAGCTGGGTATATTATTACGTGGATAGGATATTATTTAAAAAACAACAGCTTGGTGTTAAGTTCTCAGATAAAAAGGAAGAAATAATATGCATCCAGTACAAGCAAGTAAAAATACAAAGGAGAAATCCAGACTTCAGCAGTAAGTGCAGATACTCCAGTACTGTCTCTCCCCTTCCACAGGGGTGAGTGTTTGAAGTGCTGCTTCTCTGGGCAGGAAATTTCACTCCACAGAAGAAACCTGCTGACACACAAAATTGGCTGCTAGAGCAAGCCAGCACACCTCTTGGCTTACTGGAGCCACTCACCTCCTGGGACCTCATACCCACATTTCACCAAAACTTTCAGTATCAGTACCAGCAAGGGCAGCTCTAAGTATCAAAAGATCTCCCACTACACCCAGGCAAGGACAGCAGGGAGTCAGCAAGCCCTGATCACACTACTCAAGAGGAACCCTTCTGACATCCCATCCCAGGACTACAAATATCCAGTGGATGGATGGATGGATGGATGGACAGACAGATGCTGTTGTTGCTACATCCATCTATCTATCTATTTCTCTCATGTGATACCCAGTACACACTGAACTTGGGCAGATGAGAAAGTAAACATCACCTCTCAGTTCTAGGCCCTCTAGTCAGCTCAACAACAACCTTGCACTGAACCCTTCCACTAAAGGTCACCTGTCTTCAGCTCCCAGGTAAAGTCCTGAGTAGTTTTCTAGTCACCTGGTGAGAAAGTAGCATCACAGACCTGTAACTGTCCCTGGTTTTGTTATATTCCAGGCAGACACAGCAGCAACAAGAAGCCAGGACAAAGTGCTCCTTGGCTTAACTCACCACTGACAGCTCTGGGGCTACAGTGCCAAGATAAGGGCATATTAACACCTGTGGAGCAAACTGGGCATTCCTTCTGCTCACAGATCTACAGCATTGTACTGAAAGGTCATTTCCTTTTGGAAACAACCAGTTGTAAAAGTACTGATGTTGTCATGCTCATTTTCTTCCATTCATTTATAGAAAACTGCTTTTATCTGTGGTCCTTCTGTAAACTGGGGCAGGGGGAAGGGATGCACAAGGGAAATATTTTGCTTCAAAAACTAATTTTGCCCTCAAACAAGGGGGACAGCCACAGAGGAGAGAAGCTAGGAATGCTATAGACAAAGGGACTGGATCCTGTGTGTGGAAACCAGACCTCTTTTATCCAACTGAGATTAAAAACAAAAAAAAAAAACAAAACAAAAAAAAAAAAAAAGGCCACAAAAAAAACCCACAAAAAACCAAAAACCAAACCTTATTTATCACTCAAAAAAAGGTCAGTGTTAGTCCTTCAGGCAAAGCTGCAGGTGTTATTTCCATATGCTTCATGTACCCTGAACTCCAGCTCTGGAATCTTTCAACCTTTTGTAGGAGAGCAAAGAGAAACCATGAATATTTCATGTGTTGCCTTCGCTTACTTGCAAGTTCCCTGGAAACTATTAAAGTGCAAGTGTAATAATGTCATCATTTACTTGTCATCTTCCACCTGCTCTTTGCACAGAAAGGAATACCTGCACTCCCATCCAAAGCCAGTGCAAACACGGTGCCCTGTTCATTGAAAGACAAATCAAAGGTTCTTCCGGAGAGAGGTGGGCTAAAGAGGCAAGTGTCCCAGGTCACCTTCTGGATGTCCAAGAAAGCTTTTGCAATTATCATTCTCTTCTGAAGGGTAGACACTTCTCTGCCACAAGTAGTGCTATTTCAGTCTTCATCACCATCTCCTGAAGCAAGCACCTCTTCCTTAAGTTTCCAGGAATACTGTTCACCCAAAACCACCTTCAAAGCTGACTGACAGAATTATCCAAAAGCACCACTTACAACTTCCACAGCTTAAAATACGACGTGTTCTGGAGTGAAATGCAGCTGGTGTTTACACACAGCAGCAGTATGATCAGCTATTGGAGGACTGGACTACTGCCAGGTAAATTCAGCCTAGAAAAATATGGTGCCCAAAAAGCAACGGTGTCCCACATCTTTTGTCTAGAAACACACAAATGGCAGGGACCTCCTGTGTGTCAAAGCCTTCCAAAAGTACCATCAGCAACTACCTCTCATTAATAAAATGCTCCATTTCCTTCCTGAGAAGGCCATTACCCAGCCTCATTGCTCTGCACAGAAGCCTTTTTTTCCATTTTACCTTCAGCTCCTTCACTGAGTTAACAGCTGATTGTTCCTGAACAAACACTGCCCTCTGTTTTCATTAACACTTCTTCCTCCCTAGTATTTGTGACGTTAATGCATTTAGAGAGAATAAGCACTTCCCATCTCTATCATCCTTTCCACCAGTTTTACAAGCTTTTAGTCTCCACTCATTAGAGGAGATCTCTTTTCCCCAGTCATCTCACTAGCCCATCTCTGCCTGTCTTGTTTCATGTTCAATTCTTCTTCCTTGAACATGGGTGACAAGAATTATACATCATTTTCTAGATGAGCTCTTCCTAGTGCTTATAAATTATTGACAGGGGTTAGTTTTGCAAAAGGGAACAGACTTGCTCAAGCATTCAACACCAGCTCTCAAGCATTCAATAGCAGTGAAGATACCTCCTAACCTGTGCTGGGGATTACCTAACGTCAGGAAGATGCTTGAATGAGGCTGGAAAGCAGACACTGACAGCAGCACTGGACTGGCCATGCCATAAGAGTGCTTGTATTAGTCACACTACAGGCCACTAAATAGGAGAACAAATCATCAAAACCAGTGATGGTTATGTAAGTTATTTCCTTCCCCATGCACACACACATCATAATATCAGAAACCACCTTTACTCCCCAGGCAGGATTGCCTCTCCTGACAAGAGGAAGGGACTGGACCAGACCTCACACAAAGTCACATGCCTACATCCCCGGCTTTATTCTGGAAGCAAGTCTTCCAAACTGAGTATTACAGTGGTTCAAGCACATCTGCACATGTGAGTCATGCTGGATATTTCAGAGACCTCTGGGAGATGCTGAGCTCCAGCACAACTGTGGCCCTTTCCAGGCATTGCTTTGCCCCATTGTCAGAGCAGACTGTCTTTGCTTCCCGTCTTACACGCTCTGGTTCCAAAAACCTGGTCCTAATGAGAGAAAAACCTGTTTCTCTGGGTGCTGACATGGCTTTACAACTCAAATTAAGGTTCCTCAGCTCCTTCAGGAACAAATGAAACACAGCCCTAACTAGGAAGATTTAATAAAGGACAAATGTAACATGTAAGCCCAAATCTCTCTTTTGTAACCCAGAAAACAGGATCAATATTCTGAAAGGAGAATTCAATATATAGGAAGCTCAGATGTACTCCAGAGATTTGTCCCAAGAGTCAGACTTCTCCGAGAGTAAATGATTGCTATGACTTTCCACCAACATAGTTTAAGACAGGGGAAATCTCTCTAGAAATCAGTGATTTAAAACAAAATATGCGTCGAAGCCCTGTCCCTCCCACTTGCTCTCCTTTTCCAGCCAAACCTGAAAGCAAAAGGATGAGAATAAAATTTATTCTGAAACAGAAAATGTCCAAGATGTATAAAACATACCCTTACAAACATACACACGAAAACTTGGCTAAAGTTAAAGGTTCTAATTCCAGATGAGAAGAAAAGGGGGTTATAAAAAAAATTAGGAGAAATAAGGAAAAAAAACTAAAACAAAAGGGGGAAAGGCGCTAATTTCTTAACAAAACTAAGTATTTGACAAGGGACCTGAAAATTTGAAGTGCAACAGTCAAATTGCCCCAGGTCCATCACAAAGCCCACTCCAGCAAAACTTTTTTGGCCTCTGCTGATGTTTCAAAGTTCAGCAGATCCTGGAAACTCAGTTTCCTTGCAAATAGGGGGAGTATCACAGCAACTGCAGCCAGCTGGCTGGCAATACAGAGACTCAGTATTATTGGGGGTTTTTAAGTTTTAAAAATTCAGCATCCAACAGACTAAATGAATACAGCCCTTGCCAGGTGGCTGATGGCTTCACTCAACCTGCCACTTTTTTGTTTTCCAGAATGCACCACTGGTTCTTTCTTAGCAGTCAGTAACACCTTACCTGCCTCTCACACAGCCTTCCCTATAGCACCAGGAGAAACTTGGAAACGCTGCCATACCCTCTTCACAAACATATGCACTGCATTTATCTGCCAAGGAGGCAATGTGTGGCAGCATGTACTGCCTCAAGCTGAATGTCCTTGCGTTTGTAAAGACTTCACAGATAGTGTAAAATGGGCCTTTTAAAGGGAGCCACAAAAACCAGAGCACGGACTAGGGGTCTAAGGTAGCAATTTCCACATATGGGTTGTGTTTCCTCGGTGTATGCTCCTAAAGGGGGAAAGCTATCCCTCAGTTTCACCTTTCAGTGGTGTAATTTGACTTTGAGGATTTTTGGCAGCCAAATTCCCACCATCTTTTTGTCTCCTGAGAACAAAAAAAAAAGCAAACAACGCCTCAGCTCTACAGGCCCCGAGCTCCTGACCCCCAAAGCAGAGCACATAGCGTAGCTCACATCCTACATGGGCTATCTCCTGGCACAGCACAGCCCCAGAAAGCCACGCAAACCTTCAACATCGCATTAAAATGCCACTGGCAGGTTACAGCATGACATACAGCTCTAAAGCATCATGCTTGTAAACAAGCCAGGATAAAGAAGGAACTTCCCTGCAGCGTGTATTATCACACTGATGCCAAGCATTTTTCTGAAGCATCTGGTATTTGTCACAAGGTATGGGACTGCACACTTCGTTCTGCTACCCCACCACAGTCCCCCATCAGAGATGCCTCAGTTTCCAAGCCATGAATCACTAAGAGGAGACGGGGTTGCTCTCGCAAGGATTAGCAGAGCACGGCTTTGCCTCCAGGAGAGGGCACCAGCGGTGTACCCTCACCAGCCAGGGAACTGCTTTCTCCCAGCCACACGTGCAATAAAGGGCTCAGCCACACACACGCACCCGGCTGGCAACGCTGCCGGTGATAGATGAGGTGAGCAGAATCCATCTTCTTCCTACAGCTGTATTAGCTCTGCAGAGCTCGCGGGAGCAAACAGCACACTGTCACGTCAAAAGAAAGAGACTGGAAAAGTGGATCTGCAAAATTAGAGGGTGCTGTGCACACTTAAGTGTTCTGCTAAGTGTTTAGCTATGCTAAAGGTAGATGAAGAGCAAAGTTTAACATAAACCAATGGAAAAGGCATCTAGGAACCAAGGTACTTGGGCTAAATACCCTTTGGTCCCATCACGGCCCTTCTGTGCATCTATTACCCTTTCCTTCCCTAGACTGCGCTCATTTTTATTATTCAGGTCATTTGAACAGAAATGGACTCCAACAAAAAAATTAATACAAGGATGGCCAAAAGGCAACTAAAGAATTGTCTTGGGGTGACTTTATGATGTGTATTTTTTCCCAAACCTGGTGGGGGGAGGGGTGGTTGTGCCCTCTCTCAGAGTATTTATTTCTAAATTTGGCCAAACCGGAACAAGAATCCAATTCTCCCCGCTCCTTTCACTTGTCTCTTGCTTATCCATCATCCCTGCAGCCATAAAGCTAAATTAGATAGTATTCAGGTTGGTCCCAAAGAGCCATTGTCACATTCAGCCCTGGCCACTCATGGCAGTGAGAAAAACTCCTTGGCTTCAGTGTCCTGGCATGACAAGAAGCAAAACTTGGAAGAAACTCTGACAACCAGACACCGCTCCCTTAAAAAAAAATCTACCTGGTCCCCTCCCAACAAGAGAGAAAGGAGAAGCATGTTCTCTCCAAGTCATTTCTCTCCAGCAGCCTGACTTTAATCCAGGGCTGGATTAATCAATAAAGTATGTCCAGGCAGTGCTAACAGCACTGCAGAGAATGCTACCTTGCATAGTGGTTAATTACTACAGAGAGTTTAACGAAGTTTAAAGAGACTGAAACCTTCTTCCTATCAATAAGGAGCTGGGTTTGTTACATGCCACCCTTATTCAATTAGAAGATGTGCTCACCAGGCTAGCTTCAGTCTCAGCTTTGCATGCTAAGGAGCAGCATATCAATCTGCATCTTTGCTCCTGATAAAGAGGAAGGAGATACTGTCACCATGGCCACCTCTCTGCCCTCCAGTGTTCGCTGCTTGCAACAGGAATCCAAGTTACACGTAGATCTCTTTCCCCCTTTTCCGAAGAACACATTGACTAACAAAAAAGCTAAAGGACTGGCAGCCCTGGAGTCTAGCCATCACCAAGTAGCTCCATCCTAACACAATCAGCTTCTTCTGCCATGTCCTGTCTGCATGTCCGAGGCCAGTCCTAGGGAAGCAAATCCATAAAGGTTAGAGGGCTGTTCGGTACTGAACACAATTTTTTTCTTTCCCTCAATGAACACTTCTGCATTTCAATCTGGGTCTCCTTCTTTCCTTTCCCTCTTGAAGTATTTTCCTTTGGACTACTGGGATAAAGTATTAAAATCAGAGTGTCACTTGCTCACCCTGGCAGCACCCACCATCTAGAATGGTAACAGCATCCATTAGCACTGTCACAGATAAGGATCCTCTACTCCTATTCCCACTGCAAAGCCTCATCTTCATCCCTGCTAAGGGTTTAAAATTTGGTGGAAAAATTAGCTTTTACCAAAATCCAGCATACAAGCTTTCAGAAAAGCAATGAAATGGGATGTTTGGTGGGGTTTTTTTAAGCTGATTTATTTCCATTCAGTCCCATTACAGAAGTTGCAGAAGTAGGAAAAGCAAAGATGCAGGTTCAGATTGCTCCATTTACATTTCTATAGCTCATACTCAGCTCTCATTACAAGAACCCAGCAGCAAGCTCACAATGTGGACTGATGCTTTTGATAGCTGATGAAAATCACAAAGCAAGGGAGAGCCTGCATTTTTAAGTCCACTACATAGCACTTGCTTATTTAGATCATATAAGGCATTGTTTGCGAAATACACAATTTCAGACCAAATTGCAGGGTATTTTTCTTTTACCTATAGTCCAGCTTATTAAAGATATACAAGACTTGATGCACTGCAGCTTTCAAGGATCCAGAAATTTCCGGTACATTTTCATTTTGAAAGGAAAATATTATATTCTCTTATAGTTCCTTTCAGTTAGTGAAAATTTATTTCCTATGCAACTACCTCAGGGGTTGCAAAATGAAGTGGTTAAATTGCCAATAGAAACTATACATGACATCTGACAAAAAGGGGAAAAGAGAAAAATAAAGAAAATTTT
>NW_008236478.1:9637365-9637975 GCF_000691975.1 Corvus brachyrhynchos | reverse complement strand
TCTTTTGTGAAATAGAATAGGACAAAAAATTGGTGGGGAAAGAAATGTAATTCAAGAACCTCTGGGGTATATTGCAAAGAGCAAGAAAGAAATTAAAAGCAATAAATAAACAGTTGACAATATCCCTTTTAAACCACAAAAAACAGCGTTTGTATGTTCAATGTGAACATTAACAACTGTTGTGTTGTCTGGATAGCTACAAAAACAGCCAGCCTTTGTGAATCTGGATCTCAGATCGTTATCCTTCTCCCCTTCCTGCCACCCCAACAATAATTTCTGTGCTAATTACCAGCCATGCCAGTAGAAGAATCTGGCCAAAGCAGATCACAGGATTTACTTCCAGGTTCAGCACTGGTCATTAGGAATCACACAGCACACTGTTTCCAAGATTAAAACTACAAGCTCCTCTTTAGAGCACAGTGAGTCATCAGCAAGATAAAGCCCACAGCTGGCTGGAAGTTGATGTGTGTTGTTCTTCAAAGCGCAGAGAGCTCCCACTTCACCATCTTGTCCTCTATTCCAAACTATCCATAATCCAGCAATGGACACTTCCTGGGGCTGCAGCCAACACTTCCACCCTCTGCTGTGCCACTCTACCTCCTAAACAGCA
>NW_008236478.1:9596401-9637220 GCF_000691975.1 Corvus brachyrhynchos | reverse complement strand
GAATTCTTTCACAGCAGACACCCCAGTTTTAACACCTCCATCACAGACTTAACCCATGACACACAGTGCGTGTGTCAGGGCCATCACTCCCCACTCCTTGGAAGACCCCTTCTTTGGGATTCTCACCACCCACCTTCTGCCCTGTGCCAGTCACTCCCTGAGCACAAAGCTGTGTTTTGCCTGCTTTCCACCCACAGCCTTGGGTTCTTTTCTATTCAGACTTGTAAAATACTCCTGTGAATGAAGCGGAGACCTGCAGGCTTCAGGCTCCCAACATAACCAGCTCCCACCGTGCAGCTGTAAGAGCAGAGAACTGACCCCAAGGAGCAAAGAAAGAAGCCAAGGACAGGGCAAACATCTGGTCCCTTCTGTCCACTGTTCTGAGCTGCCCAGTTCAGAACGGTTCCCCAGTCACTGAGGTCCCCGTGTGGATTCCCTCAGCATGACAGGAACTGCCATCCCAGTTTAAAGGTGTCTCTCCCTTCTCTGGCCATCTTAGAAATTGAAACTTAAAAGGCTTTCTAACATCAAGACCTCGACCTTTTTTGTCAAGTATGGCTGAAATCAGCTTGTGTTTTTAGACAAAATTTTAAAAAGAAAAAAAAAGGAAGTAGCAAAACGGATTAGTATACCCCATAAGCATAAAAATAAGTTATCTCCCAGAAAGTGGCAGGCACATGCTAATGCTCAAAAAACAGCAGATCCTTCCCTGGCTTCTGTGTAGCACTGAGAGTCTGTGGACAATGGTTCATGCCCTGACCCAGCCACTGACCATTTCGAAGCACACAGAGCATTACCTTGCCAGTTAAATCAGTCGAGCCTGTGTCAGAGCCTGAACCTCAAGCACCAGGACACGGGTCTCAAAACTGGACACATGCATTTATTTACACAGGCCTAAGTGCCACAGCTGCAACCACAGCTTACTGAGGCAGCTTACTGCAGCAAGGGAACAGCACACACCTACAACTGCCTCTTCCCAACTGCCTATACCCCAAAAATCTCGAAAAGCCAGCAGATTTACCACTGCTTACCCATGACTCATAGGCAGCATCCTCAGCAGATTGGGAAAAATTGGTTCAAGGGTCCTGTATTGAGTGACCGCTGTTTTCCCCTGGAAACTGAATATGCCAAGCAAGCCCCATGATGAAGAAAGCAGCTCTCTTGGGATGCTGAAGGAAAATGATGGATAACAAGAAAACAAATGTTATTTGGGAAAACGCTGTTTTGCAACAGCATCATGCAGTCATTATCAAATGGGTTTCCTACACATTGGTTTTTCCTACCTGAGTTGTTACAATTAGCAGCTGATGTCTGGAAAGCTGGCCATTATACATGAATGTCTTCCAAAACTAGGACAGCCATTGAGTTCATACAGCCACAGTGCTGGCCACAAGACTATTTACACTGTCCTGGGAGCAAAATGTATTCCCAACGAGCTGCCCCCCAGCAAAACCAAAGGTATCACAGCTTGTGACCAAAACAGAGGCAGGGACATGCCATCATGTAATCAAGAACAGCAGGCTCTAATGAAGCCACATGCTGCCAGTGCTTTCAGACTACAAATATAGCTTAATCATTCTGCAGCAGAGGCAGAAACCAGAGTAAACCCCTGGTCTCTACCACAGGTGATATCAGGTTGGCAAACTCTGAAGAATATCTCTACCTTTGAAATCTGTAGAGACAGGCTACAGATTCTTCTCCAAACACATTAACCTTTTCCTTTCAACAGGTTGTAGAGAAGTCAAAGAGCATTTCTGAAACTCCAACTAATACCAAATGTCAAGATCTTGGATTAATGAAACTGCAGGATGGGATTCCAAGGCTCTTTACTCAAGATACAGCCAAGGATGGTTTCTTAGGGCTTCTCTCAATTTGCTCATTATTTTGCCATCATTTTTGAAGGGCTATGTTTTATTTATGAAAACAAACAGGGTCATGAGAGAAAATAGACCCTTTTTCCAAACTGTCTTTCAGTCATCCTTTAGACAGAAGAATTTGGTGGAAAAAAACAAGCACATGCTTACCCATCATTTCTTTAGAGCTGCACAGAGATTGGCACAGCTTTTATGGAGGTGAGAAGCAGAAAGAGGACAGGCCTAGTCATTACCTTTGGGATGTGGCTGCATCATCTGAAATGGTACAGCAGGGAAAGCCCTACAGCTGGCTCCCTGCCAGTCCACACGTGCACTTTGCAGAAGCACAAGCTCATGTACCAAAAGCACTTGTCTGCAGTAGGTCAGGTGTGTATCTGTGTAAAAAAAATCTTTTCTGTATCATTTCAGTATGATCCCTCTATAACAGCATCAACATAGCCAGGCAGCTCCCAATTCTCCCATAACTAGGTCTCTGCGCAGGACATGCACACCCAGAAACACAGAATCAGTCCTCATAAAAACCAGAAGAAGTTCTTGATGAAAGAAGGAAGAAAGATCAAAGTTATATCACTTAAATAGTAGGGACCACAGCTGTACTGCAACCCTACTTTTGCATAGCAGCCAAGGCTCTCTAATATGCAGCCTCTTTTATTTCTACTCTCATGTCTGTTCTTTGTTCGTGGAACAAAGCCTGATCTACTTACAGATTTATACTTACATAACAATGCTGAAGTGGTGATGAGCTTTATTATTGTATTCATTATTATCCAGGTGGACTAGAACAATCTCCACCATGAATTCAGTTTACCAGGATGAGGATACATCAGCAGAACTGAATCTATGTAGGCAGCAGAGGCTGGCAGAGAGGAGGAGGGATGTAGTGAGTCACCCACAGCACTTTTCTGAAGCAAGTTTCTGCTAGATCTCTACATCAGCTTTTTGGCTTCTCTTTGCCTAATTCCTAGGGTTAAGTGAGACCACACAGGCTACAGAAGCGATCAATCAACTCCTTTTGGCACTTACAGCTGACATAGTTAACATCACAGTCTGAATAGATTCCCAAGGACATCTTGGGAATAGATTCTCCTTGTCCTCTTCCAGGACTTCACCCACTGGCTAAGCCCTAGCTCTGTTCAGCCCATCTCTGGAAGCCTCATGTATCTATTTTCCTGGACCAGCACCCACTGGGGAACATCAGCTGCATGAGAGAAAACAAAGTTTTTAACAGGAGGAACACGAAGTCTGGGTATGGAATTACTGGGATACCTGAGCTGACTCTCTCACTTCCAGTAGAATACTCCAATCAACAGTTCCAATAGACACAGTCTAAGCTTCAAATATTTCAGCCTCCTCTTGCCCTGCTACATGAGATTGCAGCCATGTATTGCCTGGAGAGACCCTAATTTCATATATGACCGGGGAGGACTTCATCCTCTGGGGTTCTTCTGAACACAAGGCCCTGCTTGGTGGGACACTCCTGATGCTTCTCCCTCCAGCCCCACACAGACCCTCTAAAACAGGGACAACAGACTGAGCAAATGACAGGGGCAGAGAGTATCACAAAGGAGGAAAGGAGCTTCTGCACCACAAATCTTTCAGATCCTAACCTAAAGCCTTAATCAGGAACAAGAGAAACAGCAGAGGAGGAGTCACCTGGGCAAGTCAAAGGAGAGTGGCAAAGGCTCCGTATGAACTCACTGGGAAGCTACACTCAAACACATCCCCCTCTGTCTTCCTCCCTTATCAAGCAGCAACATTTTGATTGTCTCATTTTAAATTTGAACTTTTTAAACAAATTACAACAAAGCTTATGTGAGGTTAATCATTCCCTGTTTCCTCTGGCATTCATTGTAATAGTACTAATTGCAATAAACACATTTAAAATTAATATGCATGTCATATGCATATATCAATTGCATTCTAATTTACCTTTGACTAACATCCATAGACTGAACGTGCTTTCAATAATAAAAAGCTCTGACAGAGCTTAACCAACCTCTGCCTGCCAGACTGCTCCCACAGCACTGGGAATCCATGACAGACAAGACTGATGAAGGGGAAAACATGCAAGCCACCAGCAGCAACTTGCAGATCCAGGCAAGCTCAGCATAAAACACAGAGCAAGGATGAGCCTTTTCTCCATGCTAAAGCCATAGCCACTGCCTGCCACTTTGGAAATGGGCTCACTCTTACAATTCCAGAGCACACTGATAAAATATTTCAGATCTGTTTGCAAGCAAGGAGGATTTAATTTTCACTAACACAGATGGTTTAGCCATTATCAGCCACCTCCCTCTTCACAAGACACAATTCTTTCCAAACATCCATCAGCAAGGCTCTGCCAGGCAGGGCTACAACAAGGAACAGCCCCAGCAAGACCAGGAGGAACCTTCAGCAGGGTCAGAGGCCAAGAAATATTTTTGCCAATACCAGACACAAATGGAATCAAGCGCATTGACTAAAGACTCTCTAGCTGGGATGCTGAGGTGTGGGTGACCTGTCCCACATCAGTTTATGCATTAGTTAAACAGACCACAAATGAGTAAAGGGGCACTGAGAGAAGAGCTGGAACAAATCCTGCAGCTCTTACACATTCCCTTCTCTGAGCTGCTTGTTCTGCCGCTCTGCCAGAGGACATGCTCATTACAGCAAGAATAAAGAGTGTTCCTGAGCCCCACAGACATATCTACAGATTGAAATAATTTTTAAGTTAACACCAAGATGTGAAACCCAACCAGTGCTGGATTTGCAGATGACAGCACACCTGCCACATCTCCTTCAGAGCATGCTGCCAGCCTGAGTGAGGAACAAATGAGATCTCACACGTCCACTCCTGCTCCCTGCTACAGGCATAACTCCACACTGAAGGAAGGATGACAGAGAAGCTCCTGGCTCCAGCTAACACTGGTGCTTGTCCCTCCAGAGTTCAGCAGCAGCACACAAAGAGGATGTGCATCATTCAGCACTGAAGACTCAGATGAGAGGTATCAAGTGAAAACAGCAGCGTAACTTGACAGCATCCCATCCCATGCCTGTGCCTACAGTCAGACCTGCTCAGGCAGAAAAAGGGAAGGTTGAATAAGATGTTGCTGAAGAACAGTTTTTACCAATCTTGATGAGCCATCAGAAAAACTTACCACAACAGAGTGCTAAAGATCTACTTCAGCAGTTTTATCCTATCTCCCCAAACAACCTACAGTCTGGCCCTGGTCTTACTCCAGCCTCTTTTGACGTAATCTTTCTTAAAACACTTTCAATGAGCACAATTCCATCTAAAAGTTCACAGAAAGAGAAAATTTATGTGAATATTGGAGCACAGTTCCGTCCAACTGATCTGACCTCTGCTCAAGGACCCCAAACCCAACATTTGGATTTTTCCAATTGCACACCAAACCAATGCCGAATGACCTATGAAGCTAATTCAAATTAACTGGCACATAAAATGCTTGTATGAAGGAGTTCATGAGTCAGCCATGGACAAAGAATGAGTCATAGGAGATACATAGGAGATAATTTTGAAGAATGAGTAAACCTGAAAAAAATCCCAAATTGCCAATGAACAATATGCAAGTAGAAAAACATGTTCAATTTACAAAATAAGTTAATTGCTATGAATTAGTCAGATGGCTCTAGTCACATAAACATATCTATTGTGGGCTGCTGTTGCAGTTTACATGTCACAGCTGAGCAATTTGAATCTCTATTAAAGGTGTCTCTGACTTTAACGAGAGTTACTGCAATGTATATCAACAACACACTCTGGAGATATACAAAAAGATATACCAGAAAGAAATCCAGTGCCACAAATATGAAGCTGCCTTAGCTTCAACAAGAGAGGACACTTTCCTGAGCACTCCCAGGTCCCAGCTCCACTGCAGGCCTCTCAGGGAAAAATCACACTCGTCCATATGCCTCCCAGGGCTCCACGCCACTGGAAAAACAGAACTGCTGATTCTTACTGGCCACTTCAAACTCACTGTTAATTAAGAGAGGAGATGGGAAAGCCTAAGGATTTGGTCAGCTCAGAGAACACAGCTAGTCCTTCCTTTGCTCCTGCAGCTGCTGAAATACCCCATGTCCCCAGTCCCTCCCTAATGATTAGGGGAGATCACCCCCAACATCTTTCCCCAGAGGAGGAAAAAAAAAAATAAATTCTTCTCCTGCCCATTTAAGAAAATGCTTTGTTCATAGGCTTTGCTCAGGCACCAAGTCACACCACCACTTCTGTTCCTTAAGCTCACATCCCTCCATTTGCCTCACCAGAGACAATACTTGCAGTCCCAGCAACACAGAAAAGGCAGAGGCTCCTGCAGCCCTCATATCAAACCTGCAGCCCTCTGCCTACCTGAACCCAAAACTTCCCCAAGCACCTCCCTCAGAGCAGGGAGCAGTATTCCAGAAGGTTCAAACAGAATATATTGGTTCAACAAAGACAGGTGACTTCTACAGTTTGGCACTCATTTGCTATTTCTCTCTTCCCACTTCTAGGTCACACAATAAAACCAAGCCCTGACAGAAGCACAACTTCTCTGCAGCACTAACGTTTTGGGGATATATAAGGGCACAATTACACCTTGACATCTCTCTGGCTGCAAATCTCACTCAAGAGATTCCCACTGTGTTCACTCCCACCCTCTCTAAGGTAACTTACCATCCCCACAGACATTCCTGCAATCAAGTTTAGATTTAGGTTCCACTCACCCTCCCCTCCTTTTAAGTTTTGCTTTTGATCTTTTGATTGTCACCAGTTCATAACAACTACAGTCCCACAAATGGTGACATTAACACAACTGAGAGGAACAACACCCAGAGATGGGGATTTCAGAAAGTACAGGAATCTCCTAAAACAGCTTTGACCCTCGAAGCATTTTAACATCATACCTCCCACTCCATGTTTCTGAGCCTTTTTACATCTAACCCTGCCTAAACCAAATCGTCTTGGAAGAAATCCAAGTCTTCTTAAAAGAAACAGAAACCCAAATCATGAGATAAGATTATTACAATTGGTTTTGTTTACATGGCTGAACAAAATTTAGCCTGACTTCCAACTGTGGCTTTACTACCTTCTTTTTCTTGTACGGTTTTTATCAACCTGTACATGTAGGGATGGATATGTGTGCAGGATGGTACAGTTTTTTCTTTAAGTTTTAGTCATGTTTAGTGCTATACAGTTCACTCATTGGTAGTCAGTCTCCTGTCAAACAGTTTGCAAAGGAAGTGTTTTAATTAACTAACTTTCTAAAGCTTCCAGTCACTGACCCCAGTTCTGCCAAGAATATTATCTGTCTCAGGATAAAGCAAATAGGTTTTATGACTACCTGCAGCTACCTCAGAGCCAGGACAACATCTCCCTGCAGAATGAAAGTAAAATAAAGCTTTTCAAGTAATCCCTCTCTGCATGCCAGCACTGGCACCCATCTCCTAGGAGACTCACCAATCCATCTAGTATCAGACCCCATATTTATAACCAACCCTTAAATCCCAAATGAGTAACAAAGCAGCGAGCTAAAGGCCCCCATGATTCACTGGTAGGAAATGTAGTCAGCATTCAATATCCTGTGTCTGTTAATAGACCAACTAACGCATAATGCCAAATGGATCTGTTTCCACAGCACTGCTTGAAATGCAGAACATTTAGTCAGTCTGGAAAGGACTTTATAGTTATTGACACACAGGAGGGAAGAGTATTTATGCCTTTTTGGACCAGATGCTCAAACCTTCCCACCTGATAGCCACAGTCCTCCTAAGCAGGACTTGGACTCGGTTCCAAGTCCAGCAAAAATAACAGTAGTCATATACCCCTCCTGCCCAAGAAAGATCTGGAAGCAAATCCTCATGAAGCTGGGAAAGCTAAAAAATACCTGAAAAGGCATAAAAAACCAAAAGGATACTCATCAACCCCATCACACATGTTAAAAAAGTCGAAGCAGAAGCAAATCCGCAGCCACTGAGCAGTCATATAAACCCAGAGCAACGCTTAGTGAAATCTAAAGAGCTGATCTGCACTAAACCAGCTCTGACCCAGGCTGCAAGTGAAGCACAGCTGCTAAATTGTTACCCTCAAACTCCCAAGTGCTCTAATAGTTTTCCTTACAATCTGTGCCAGATCATGACAGGCAGGCTGAGTAACGTAAAAAACTGCCTGTGGTGACCAGAAATTCACGTAATGACCTTAAAATTACTTGTAAACAATTTTCATGAGTGCTGCAAACTTCAAACAAACACCTAACAAAATGCAGCAGCATTTTGGTCT
Source organism: Corvus brachyrhynchos (assembly GCF_000691975.1). Lineage (NCBI taxonomy): Eukaryota > Metazoa > Chordata > Aves > Passeriformes > Corvidae > Corvus > Corvus brachyrhynchos. Next base: position 9,629,093 of record NW_008236478.1, on the reverse strand, counting down.
GAAAGACTCCAATCCTTCCAGCCTCCAATGAGACCTGAAACGTCAGGAACGGTTTCTTTTTTCTCACTTCTCCATTCCCATCCACTCTTGGCTACCTAGCACTAGGAGAATGCTACCTTTTGAGACACAGCATGTCCCCAGACAGCGGGGAACACCAGGGCAGTCTCATCCAGAAGTGCTTTGGTTGAAAAATCATCAGATCTATAAAGGCAGACAGGGAGAATAAGCTTTGAAATATACATACACCATAACTGAACAGCCCAAATGGCTGGTCAGTGCAGAAATAAACCAAGGGCTGGTTATGCAACCACTCTGACGCAGCACAGACCCAAGCTGCTGCCAGAAACAGTCGTCATATGCCACTTGACCACCCCCAGCTGTTCATTCCCACAGCAAACCTTGTGCCAGCCCCAATAAAATGGGTGATGGATTCTGGGGGAGGAAAAGATAGCTGAGAACTGCACAGACAAGCTTGGAGTCTTTGAGTCCCCCGCCTGATGGATCAGCTCCTTGGCAGTGCTGGCCCAGGGGAGGCCATGGGAACAGGCTGCAGCACAGCCAAACACAACAGCCTCAGCTGGCAGCGCACAAACAGTCAGATGGAATCACAGTGTGGCTACAGTCTTTTAACTTCTCCATTTAAGAAATGTTCCTGTCATAGAGCCTTCTATGAAATTGTTCATAATGTTCCTGAATGCACTATTCTGCAGGATGGAAATGCTATTACTGTCATGTTACCACCTAGTAACCAACAGAACTAAAATCCAGTCCATGACAAAAAAAACTCCCAGATAAAACACTGGATTGGAATAATCCAAGTTTTGCTGAAGCTTAGTAAACACATGGCTTGGAGACACTGCCAAATATAATGGAGTGGCAATGGGACAGCACTGTTCTATGATTTCAGGTTCTTTGCAGTAATGCTTTACAAATATATTTGCCCAAACCTAAGTTACATGTGAAGGATTTCTGAAGGGGATTCAACATGGAATGTACTGTCAGACAAGCTGCTGGAAGAGCTAAAGTTAGAGAAAGTTGAAGTGATCAATAAATGGGAGGAGTTATAAAGCACAGGAAGCACTTAGAAACATTTCAGTACCTAACTATTACAGCTTTGTCAATAATCTTCCTGCTAAACATCTTTCTAATAGCATATTCCTTTGACCAAAAGCAAGCATTTTTCTGCCCTTTTGATCTAAACATTTTGTTCTTATTCCACACCTGAAAAACTAAAGTGGTTCCCCACAACTGAATACAAAAGAACACCTTTGTTAAATATTATTTTTAAGAAAACAACCATAGATAAAGCACACACAAAAAGAGGGGGGAAAAAAAACCACACACACACACAAAGCCACGAGAAAAACTAAGGCACTTCAAAGAAACTTCTGCTTCTTCACACTTTCTTCCCCAAAATAACTTAAGTAGAATTGGTCAAAGAATTGAAGAAAAAGAAGGAAGAAGCAGCAAATAACTCAAACCTATGGGAATAATGAATGGTTGGTGAAATCAGTGTATATTTACCAATCCAGTCTTTTAAAGTCCCTCCTGCCCTGCAGAAGAAGGGCTCCTTTTTAACGAGAAGGAAAAAAAAGAACAACTTACAAAAGATCCTCCCTACCTGGCTCAAAAATCAACTGCAGGACAAAACAAAGAGGAAAAAAGCTATAACCTCTTTACAGTAAGGAGGACTGCAAACCATAAAGCTTCCCACAGGTGTCTTTGCTTTTTTTGAAATGATACAGCTTAAAAATCAGAAGTCCAAGATCATACATGGCTGATGTCTCATCACCAAAACATTCGACTTCCCTGAGTGGCAAGGAGACAAAACCCATTGCATTTATTCTTTTTCCAAAGGAGGAAGCTGAGTAGGAGGCAAGACCTGCTCCTGACTGCATAACAGCACACCAGCAAGAGAAACAAATGCTCACAGACCTTCATTAACTAGTTTGGGTCCCTGGCTGCTCCCATGCCAGTTTCAGTGCATAAGGCATCAAACAATGCTATCCACACTGATAGAAGCACCCATTCCCTCAAAGCTTTGGATACCAGCTGGAGAGTCAGAGCCTGCAAGACCTTACAAAATTTTCTGGGAGAAACAACCTCCCCATCTGGCAGGAAATTAATCACTTTCCCTCCTTCCTTGCCATCTTCCTAAGGACTGGAGTGTTCATGAAGGGCTGTGGAAGAACGGGACAGGGCAGGGACTCATCACCTCCTCAAAAAGGCACTCACCAAAAACACCAAGTGAACCGTGCTTGCAGGGATCTCATTTCCTGCTATTACTCCATCAGACAGGAATGACACAGCCCCACAGCCCTACCCCGACTCTAAAGAATGTAACTCAGCTGGGTAAATGAAGAGCCAGGCAATGAAGGATCACCAGTTCAAGTCTCCAGCCAGCATGTGTCCAGGAACACATTCCCAAGCTCCAGCCGCTTCAGGGATCCAGAGCAGGAACTGAGCTCTTCCATATAATCCCCTCCCCTCAACCACCACCAAAGGAGAGAAACAATAAAGCACAAGGTACAGGATTAGGTGGTGCACAATGGGTGCCCATATCTATTTTTTCATTTGGGCTTTGGTACCTGCACCACCACTCCAAGCAGAGGGCTCTGGGTTCCAAGGACTCAATGTATGTGTGCGTGTGCACAGGCATGTGTGTCTTGTGCCTGGCTGAAAAATAACCAACCAAACAAAACCAAAACAACAACAACAAACCAAACAAACAAACTCCAAAATCCCAAAAGGAACATAACATTTTCAGTCACTCTGACTTTGTCCACCTCTCTTTAGGAAGGATTTTTATATGTCTCTACAGAACTCTGTGCAGATCTGTTTCTTAAATGTGGCTGTAGAAGCCAAGCTTTCAACAGCCAGTTGACCCAACACCTGACTCTGGAAACAAGAATCTCTTGTTAGCCTCCAGGATTCAGGCCTCCCTCCCCAATTCACCCTGAAGACAGGTCATTTCTACTTTTCCCCATGTAGCAAAAGGTGTCTCAGTACATGCTGTCATTTCTGTGCACTCAAGATTAACACTTAGGATCACAATGGAATTGCTAAAAGCTCCCTGAAAACATTTTATTTTCATCTCCATTTTCCATCTCTTGCTGCTATTAACCATCTTTATGTCTGTGATACCTCTTGTTGACAGCTCATCAGAATAAAACGTCTGTCGTTTATTACAGCTGGGATGAGTGTGAACTTTAGGGAATAGGGACGGGTAACCTTTAGGAAACAACAGAGCCACAGGGTGACAGTCTTAGCACGTAAAGCTGAGTAAAGCACATGTAAGTATCACTTGCTCCTAAGTGCACTGGTGCAAGCAAAGGGGAATCAGATGTGCTTGGGCACAACAGCCAAGCAGGAACCTGCTGGCTGTAGCAGTCAATAGAATCACTGCAATCTCAAGCAATCTACAGGACTGAATAATCATCAAATAATCATCTCGTTAAGTTTCTAGAAATCATTAATTCCACCAAGTGTCAAGGTTAACAAGGCTCCTTTCAATATCAATGATTTGCCACAGAGGAATTCAATACTTAGAGATTCAACCACCACTATTATCGAAACATGCAACAGATAAGATGTGATTGCCTCCTTTTCACCCACTCCTACCACCAGGCAATCCCTACCCCACATGCAAGCTGCAACTACAGCTGCTCAGAAGTTTCTGACAGATTTCCCCCAGAAAAGACACCAACTGAATGTGTTTTGCAGAAGCACATTCATTCAGTGAGCCTTCTGCTGAAACGTAAGCCATGCTCCCAGTGCTCGGCCAGCTGCCAGGAGAAATCAGCTGTTATATGGCACAATGCAATGTGCATGATGCAGCTGAGTCTTCAGAGCTTGAACTATAAAGGCTTCCAACATGCACAGCTCTCCAGGCAGGATCTCCATTAACTTTGCAAACCGTGAACATGTTCAAACCATGAGAGAGTCACATCAACTCTGTGTAACCTCTAACCCTGTGCCACCTGGGAAATGAAGGTACTGCAAGTCCTCACGCAGCTAAAGGGCAGGATTTCCCCAGAGCTCAGACTTTCACACAGTAATGCAGAAATATCCCTTTTGCAAAATTAGTATTAACAGCACCATAAAGGATATCAGAGCAGTCCCTGGAAAGCTTTTTTAATCTCATGTTCATCCCCTCTTTATTAATCATGCTTATTCTCACAAAGCCTGAAGAATCAAGTCTTCAGGCTGTTTACATCTGAGATTAAGCTGGCCATAGTTGGAGCAAGTAGGTAGACTCAAAAGCAAGATATCTCATTCTTATGCAGACATCTTCACAGCCAAAAAAAAGAGAAGATGAAATATCGAACACTCCCAAGATGGCAACAGAATGCTTCCTAAAACACTAAGGTTTTCTAACTTCCCTCAAAGCATCAGTTAGTTTAACAGTAATAAAAGCAGACAATAAAACCCAGCTTTTAGGATTCCCAGTCACCAAACTCCACAAGCAAAACAAATTTCTTCTTATTTTTCTGCAAACATGTTTTAGGTTGTAGTCCCTAGGAAGAGGCAGTACAGGACACTACTGCACCAGCTGTCACATTCCAGAGGGAACAGCACTCTCACGATTTTTTCCCCACACCTAATGGTCAGCTAGCTAATAAACCACTTTCCAAACTTGAAGTCTAAGGACCATTCTCAAGTCTGCCACCCTCAGTTACCAAGAAGCAGCCACATCAAACTGACAAACTCATTTAAGTGATCAGCAGGATTCCACAGGCAGTTACTGTACTTTGGAGACCACCAGTGTTTGGCAGATCAGTTTGGAAAACACAAAGGAAAGCTGGCTAAACATTACAGAAGTGTTAATTAGCCAGAACAAGAATCTGTTTGACTTCACGATGAGTTAAGGCAAGGTTGTTCCAGCAAAAATCCTTTACCTTGACTCTGCTGAGGGACAGTAACTCTTTAAATCATTCAAATCTCATTGTAAGATCACATTTTATAGCCCTGGAAATCTCAGTGCTCAATAACCAAACCTCTTGCTAAATCAAAGACGGGGAAAATTGTCTTCCTCTGAGGAAATATTACAATGAATCAGCAAGAACATAACTGTACCACTGTCTTCTAGAGTAGAGGAAATCAGAACTGTTTAAACTGGTATCTCTGAGACTCCTTTATGCTAAGTATCTTCTCTTCTTGTAGCTCTTTGATCCCCGTGGATACAATAGAATCCAAACAGTCACAGAGAAATGCAAGACAATTGTAGGCAGTCACCAATTTGTGACAGCATTAATGCCATACACCCCCTGCTACCAGCAAAGAAAAAAAAAGTGTGTTCAGTACTTCATAAAATTTGACTGGTTGGAGATTTTAGCTTTGCTTTATTTTTTACTTTCTGCTTGTCCAGGTCTCAGTACTTCCTGTTCTGGCAGGGGCTAGGGCACTTCCCTGCTCCCCCTGTGCTAGCCTTCAGGTCTGCCAGTTTTTGGGAAGCACTGCACGTGGTTATGGCGCCTCAAGAGAGACAAGGCACTGTCAGGCTGGAGTGGCATTGACAGTGTACTGAGTACAGGGCTCTACACTGCTCCACACAACAACCTTTCTTAGCTGGAAGTTAGTTTTGAGCCAAAAGTTGACTGGCAATTTTTGCTCCAACTGTCAGACCTTGATGCTGTCCCAATATCCAGAAGATGACAGCCATCAGGTATGAGACTTCTCCAACCTGGCTGCATCCTCTTAAAAGAGATCCCATTCTCAGAAAGGCTTTCCCTGGCATTCCAGCATTCTCCCACCAAGCCCAGCAGCTAGGCCAGCCAGCAAGCCACCAACAAGCAGGTGTTATTCTTCAATGTGCCTCCACTGTGCCGTGTTCTTGGCACACTACCCTGTTCAGATCCTATGATAGAAAAGTCCAGATTCTGCTCAGAGCAAGAATTCCAGTAAGGCAAAAGACTGGGCTGAGGACAGATCATGAGCTTCTCATAAGGACGGCTGTTTAAAGGAAAGTTGATTCACTGAATGTCAGCTGTTTTAAAAATATCTCACTAGTCCTGTTGGAAACAGTATCAGGTTTAAATTTTTTTATATAACTTTAGTCAGGGGTTTTGTTCACCTTTTCCCAGGGGAAGGAGAACTGAAGTTTCTTTTCAAAGGACTGTTTCACCACTCGAGTCCTGATGAACTTAACATCTCAACAAACCGGGAGTAGCTCAGAAAATACACAAAAGATAACAGCCATTATCGAACATCAACTCCAGACCTCACCCCGGCATGCTCAGAGACACTTGATCTGGGAAAAGAGAGGTAAGAGAATGAGAATGAGAACCTAATTAACATCAAAGGGATTGATAACCAATAGGAAACCAAATACTAACAACTGTGTAACTTGGGACCAATGAACATTGAACCAATGAATTCCTATAGGGTTTTGATGTGTAAGTATATGAAAAATCTAGGAAAAATCATGTGTGATGGAATGATTTTCTCTGCACAACCTGGCCAATGTGTGGATGAAATTACTTCTGTTGCACACCCTGGCCAGAACAACATCCTGGACAGAATAAAGTAATGCCTCAATTCTCTAACACTAAAAATGTTGGAGGGTTTTTGTTTTTCCTGCAGTTTCGGTCACAGTCCCACAGAAACATAAGGAGGGCCACTCTAAGTCAGAACAATGGTCCAATTGACCCACAATTCTGCTTTGCCAGAGTGGTCACTTCCAACACCTAAGGCAGAATGAGGTCAAGGTAAATATCCATAGCATTAACCCTAATATTCTCACAGTATCTGGTAATTTTTCATCTAAAGGGATTCTTTGAGTTCTATCTCATGACTAAGGCTACAAAAGACCAGCATGACAATTTACTATAGCTTAGCAAAAAATCACAGAGTTTCAACCTGCAGTGGCTTTATTTTGAAGACCAAAAATGCCATGAGGTTTCCTTGGCTCTTTTGTAGTCCCTGAAGGACAGCTGGCTTATTACATCGTCTCCAGCAAGTAAGGTGGAGTCTTGCAGTCTTACTAGACCTGGTGTTCTCTGTCCCCATCCTGTCCAAACCAGATAATGAAAAAACATTATACATCTGCATAGATCTGGCATGCCACCTATCTGCAAGAAGCACTGCTGGCTGTCTGGATCACATCTGTTTAAAGATCCATTTGAGCTTTTCGATCTATCTGGTGCTTTGAAATCACAGGGTACAGACAGGCCAATTATGAACAATTAAGTTACCACACGTAAGAAATTACTGTTTCTCAGATGAGCAGAGGTAATTGGCCATATGCACACTCACAGCCTAGTCCCAATGGCCAAAAAATTGGTTTAACTTGTATTTTGTTGTAACACATTTTGCTACCTGTTTGCAAGGGAGTAAAAGAACAACTGTAGTCAGCTAGCACAGCTCAGGGCATCACCTTTTATCTGTGTTTTAAGGAGATACACACAAGTAAACTGTTCACTCCTACAGTGAAACCTTTAGATATTGTCAGTGTAACTTAGCTCCACCTCAGCAAACAACTCACACTTCACAAACAAAACCAGTTTCATTCGAAACAGAAGCAAAGACCTTGCTATTTAAGTAAAAACATGGAGAAAAAATGCAGCAGGGAAAAACCAGATTTACTTGCCACTTGTTCCTCCTCCACGTAATGAATTCAGAAGCATATCTTAAACTGCATTTTCTTTCAAAACCACAGAAGTTGAGCATATGAATAACTTTAGTTCTTTGTCAAAATAGTTATAACTTTTCTTGCTTGCAGTAAATTACCTGGAAAAAAGATCACATTATTGAGGAAAATGACTACAAAACAACCACAGTAGACTTGGCTACAAGATGAGATAGGAGCAGGGGCAAACATCCTCAGAAATACTGGAGCTGCATTATTTGAGGGTCAGCCCTAATCCCAGGAGGGTAAATGGCTCACAGCAAAACATGAGAAGAACCAACTCTACAGAATTTATCACTCAATAACATCCCGCCTTTGGCGCACATTAATCAGGCTGTGATGAGAGCCAGGGAAGAGGCAGAGATGCACATGCGGTTGCTATGGAGTTAAAGGCTTGAAGGAGATACATGGAAACAGCACAACTGCATAGAGCACAGTTAACTCTTAAACTGCCTCTGTCTAAACAGCTTCCTGGCCAGACAAATTCATGCATACCCATTCTAAGAGAATCCTTTTAAATACCCAAGAGTTCCCATGAAGACTCAAAGTCCAACGACCAAAAACCATCAAGGAAGAGTAGTTGCTCCACATTAAAAAACAGGGAGAGACTGACAAACAACAGCCAGATGATACAGAAACTGAGCAAGGATGGAGGGATTAGAGGATGGAGCTGGAGGGAGAGAGGACCATGCTTTGCAGCATACAATCTCTGCCAGCTGTCTTTGTAGTTCAATACTTTGATCTGTCACACACAAGGGAGCAAAAGTAACTGCTAGAGATCCATGCAGAGAATGAGTTAACCCCAGACAAAAGGTAGGGGCATCACCATAAAATTTAATACACCCATGGTTCTGAAAAGTCGCAAGCACGCTGAAGTTCTAAGAAGCCCAGACACATCCCTTGCTCAAGAACACACATCTTGAAATGTTTGGACTTTTTCTGCCCCATGGCATCATTCAGCACTGCCTGAAAAAGCCACCACATTTGCTGATGTGAGCCCACAAGACTCACATATAGACAAGGATTGGGATGAGGCTGGCGCAGGACATGCTACTAGCACGGACTAAACAAGGAAGAACTTCTTGGAAGACAATTTCCTGAAGCAAATGTTTTAGGGATGGGAAAACAGTTCTGGGAGACCAGGCAGGTCAGGTAAAAAATCCTGAAGAGAGTGACAAATTTGCTGATGACTGAAGCAACAAAGCACATTTCATGGATAATCCAACCAGCTACTTCCAGATCACAAGAAGCTGCTGCACATCCAACTCCCTGCAGAGTTTCCTAGCAGGGGCTGTGTGTGTGTATATACATATACATATATATGTAGATAATCTGCAAAGTTTCTATTTTCTCCTCCTACTTAAGCAAGTCTTTTAGTGAGCAACCTCCTACACTGCTATTTTTACCTGCTCCTAATCAGTGTGTTCTTAAACATTGAGAGACTCTGAGAAGAGCAGTTCAACTCCTCCAGTGCACAGCCCACAACACACTGAGTAATATCTGGGTGGCAGCTCCTTCTCCCATCAGCCAGGACATGGTGTCTTGCAGAGCACTAGGGAAAGCTGGTGGTCAAGGCCTGGGGGGATCTCTTCTTATTCACAGGATGCTGAGCTTGAACTGAAGGTTCTCTGAGCACAGATCATTAGCACCATAAGAAGTCAAGTAGAGAGGACTGGATCCAAAGTCAGCGTTTTAAACGACTGATGTAGTAAATAATAATACTGAAAATAACCAGAAAAGCTGGTAAAAGAGTTTACTGCATTATTTTCTCCTCTCCTTTTTATCTCCTTTAATCATAAAGCTTTCAGTTTTCACTTTCAATGAATCATGTTCCATTGCCAGACCCAAACATGCCTGATCTCAGCCTCACAGGAGGCATTAACCTGTGGACATAATTCCCAAAAGACCAGGGTGCCTCAGTCCTTCCAAGGAGTCCCTGAGATTTATGGTAACAAGGAGCCCAAGAACAAGTAGATGGCACCAAATCCTCATGCCAGATGACAGCTCATTAATCAGTGGGCTGCACTCTCAGCTCCTCTAAAGGACTTTATCAGATGGGTGTTTATTTAAGGGGGGCCATTTTCAAATGCCCAACACTGCAGAGCTGGTGTGTTTTCATGGGTTGTGGTGATACCCTCTATGCTAGAACAAACCCTGATCATACTTTGTCTCTCCTCATCCATTTGTGCAGCCTTGCTCTGAAAGCAGATGCTAAATTCTTTCTTGACTTTCAAGAACACATAGATCTTCCTTTGAAATAATCATTAATTCACCTGATTCCACAAGTCATTTTCTCTCTTGCAGCAGCATTAAAAAAAAAAAAAAATTCCACTAAGGCCAAAAGTACCAAGGGCAAAGCTTCAGATGAGACATCATAGAGAATCAGCACCCCTGCCCCAAAACCCAACTACACTAAAAGTCTTTAAAGGCAGTTCCAATTACTTCAGAAATGTTGCCAGCAAGACTGACTGCACCATGTTTGGGAAAAATGGCATCTTGGGCTGCATGAGCGTGTTCTGAGCAAATCTCAGCTTCCTGTCAACATGTACTATTTAAACCTCTGACATTTTAAAAGTTGACCCTATGGATTGATTGTAGGCAGTTCAATATAAGCATTCAACACATGATGCTTGATATTTAAACTTCCTAATTCAGATTATAAATGTTGACAGATTTATCTATGACTGCAGTTGACTGGAAAGTATCTGTCCTCCTATTTCAAGTTTCAACATTTTCCCCATTTTTGTAAATATTTATCACACCATTTTTAAAGTTGCTCAAAATACTTAAAACTTTTTTTCTAGCACTGAAAATAACCATCAAAGCAATTTCCTAATCAAAGCAATATCCTAACATTTTTCACAGAGTACTTTGTCATAAAGTCCTTTGATTAAAGCTGAAACTTCTCAAGAAATTTTCAATTTTCTTGGAGAATTGATTGAAAACCATGTCAATAGTAATTCTGTAATCACTCTCCTCTCCCATGAGTCTTACACAGACTCATGATATTGATTTTATTCTCACTTTAAAAGTAGAAGTACATGCAGTTGAAATCTTTAAGTAAAAATTCTTACTCAATTTAACATTTGTCATAAAACTAGTAAACAGCAATGTGAAATATTAAAAATTTTTAGCAGGGCTAACATTTTTCAATGACATCACTTAAACATGAGAAAAATATTCTTTTGAAAGCAAAGTCACTTTAAAGAATATATTAATAAAGTGTTTTGAAAGATTTTCATTCTACTTTATATTTTCTTTCTTCGTCCAGCTGCAAAAAGAGCATAAGTGATTTTGGGGAAAATACTTTAGTATAAATTTTTAATACATAGTTTCCTGACAAAATATTAACACTCCTTACTGCAGTTTACTTCCTATGAGCATCAACAGCAGCAATCACTAGAACATGACCAAGGAAGCTCAAGCTCACCCAGGGCTCTCTTGCCTGAAACAAACAGAGACAATAGTCTGTATTCTCCAAACTCTCTGCAGACTGCACTCCATTTACTGAAGTAATAGTAGGATAACACCACTAAAAGAGAAATGCTTAACTTAGAGGGGAATAGCAGCATGGGTCACACTGTAGTCCTCTGGTACTTCTTCATACCCTGCATTCAGGGCTTGCTGCAGCTCTACCACACATGAAGGGAACTGCACAGGGACAGAGCCACCCCCCAGCACCTGATCCAGATCAGGCCCAGCTGGATACACACAAAGAATGGGCTGGTGCTTCCCCCTCTTCCCCAGAAATTCATACCTGCTAGCAGACCATTTTCTCTCCACATTCATACCATTACAGTCTAAGCAGGGAAAACTAGAAAGCAAGAATCACTTTGTTTCAGTCACATTCACAGTAACATGCAAATCAATATGTAAAACAAACAAGACATTGTCTGGAATTCAGAAAAAAATGGATGATATCTTTGCTGAGACAATCACCACATAAATGCATTTCACAGCCTAAGACTACAACACAAGTGACAGCTAAAGAAAGATAAGTCAGCTCATGTTTATTTTTTCAGGCAGCAAGACTTCAGACCAAGCCTTGGGTGGTCACAATTACATCACAGTCTCTTACAGTGATAAGCAAAATCTGCCTTCTAGCATGTGGAAGCAGGCTGCCAATGTCTGGTGGCAAAAAGTAAGCAGCAAGCACCAGAAACAAGTGTGCAAATAAGCAAGAAGGAAGCTTTTGCTCTCTGGAGCAGTTACAGGAGTCAGGGATGGCATGTTCACTCAGCACATCATCTGCTTTGATCCCTCTATTTATATTCAAGATAGATTACATACAATTACTATGTTTCTATGAAACCTAATTTATCTATTTATTACCATCAGTTCTGTCTCACAACCCCCTGCACAGAAGTGAAAGTTTGTTTACTACAAAGTTCTGCCTCTTTGAGCTGAAGTGGTTTTCTTCCTCACAATAGATTATTAGGCTCTGCAAAGCCAGTGAGACAAATCCATGCATCTGTGTTCCTCTGTGCAGTCTCTGTGGCACATGTCTGATACCATCAGAGAAACTTCTCTGAGGTTAAACAGGGCATAACTTTCAAGATTTCTCCCATGATAATTTGTAGTGAAAGAAGTTCCATACTCCAGCTCTGGAGTGCATTTTGACGGCTCAGGGCCAGTGTAGTTAATGGGAGTGTGGGACCCAGCAAGTTGAGAGGACCATGGCCTCACCGTGGAGGAGCATTTATCCATGCAGACCAAAGGTATGCCACAGAACCACATTCCTCCCTCAAACATGAAAACTCTTTGGGAAAGGTAGAGGCCCAAGAACTGCTGACAGGGGGCTCTTGATCTGGGCACTACTTTCTGTAGCACTGCTTGACTCAGTCCTCACTGTCACTTGGCCTCCCTACTCCCATCGTCCAGCTTGGCTCCCAAGTGTTTCAGCTCCCTGATCCACCCAACCACTACTAGGACTCCAGCTTCCTCTTCCTCCCTTCTCACATTACATCTCCTCTTGTCTCACCAGAAGGTGGCAGGTAATTGCCAGAGATCATTAGGACAGGCAGGAATCCGTACTTTCCTTCTGGGCTAAATACCCAAAGGAGTCTGAAACCAGCTCTACTCTCCAGTGCTTTACTCCCCTGTGCTTGGTTCTGAGGTAGGACTGTTCAAAGCTGTCTGAATCATCAGTTAGCCCTCTAAAGAACTTGCCTCCTCTCACCCCTGCAGCATTCTACCAGCCCCACTCCAATCCCCCAGTGATGCAGGGCACCCTCTTTCCAGCGGCCAGGGAGCCCAGCTGAGTGCATTAATTGTTCCCTAGACACTGCCGTGAGGCTGATCCACTAATCAGGCATAAGAAAGCCCTGGGGAAGCTCCCAGAAGCCATCCCTGGAGTAAAGCCTGCCATTTTCCCCTCACGCCAGCTCCCCAGGCCACAGCTACAGACAGCACAGCTGGGACAGAGTAGGAGCCTGGATTAAAAAGGAGCAATTAAAATATGGATGGCAGGAGTTATGGGATGCCACTGCCCTCTCCGCCTCTCACCTACCCCCAGCCTATTGGCCTTTAGGAGGTGGGGGTGAGTCAGCCTGGTTGCTGTGAGCACTGCTCAGTCATAGCCAGAACTGTTACCAACACCTTTACACCTACAGATGCTCCTGCACAGCACCAGGAATGCTGCCTTGGGAAAAGTTAACTCCATCCCAGCCAGACCCAACACAACACCTCTGGCTGCAGACTCACAAATTAGATCCTTCTATCTACCTCAGGATACACCCAAATAATCAGAAAGTCTTCTTTTGGATAGATATCTTCAATTGGAAAATTAAATAAACTAGGAAAGATGCTGGGAAGAGGAGGAAAACACACTGGTTGCTGATAATAAACAAGCATGTCTTGCAAGCTTTTCCCAGCTCCTTGGCAACCAAAAAAGTCACACAAGAGAGCAAGGGGCAATTGGACAAGTGGTTTAACTGGATTAACTGCTTCCAGAACAATAGCTTTAGGTGGATACGGGAAATCTTTTGTATATTCCCACATCTTCACCATCCTGTACTGGTATTACGGGCCCCCAATAAAATCCAGGGAGACTTCAGACAACTTGTATTCAATCCAAAGGAAACAGTGGAAAAACAAGAGCTGAGATCAAGAAAGAGAGACCTTTACCTTCATGTCACTTTTGCTCTTCATTTGTTATGCCCATATTAGAAAATAAGACAGGTCAGGGCCTATTTTTTGGTCCAGAGACCACTTGGCACATCAGGGTCTGCCTTCATCTGGATGAACTTCCTTTCTCCCCAAGACAAGGTGCCAAAAGCAAACACTCTTGGGCTACCCAATCCTCTAAACCAGGTCTGAGTTTGTCTGAAAATGTTTCTTGGCATGGAACACAACATGTCCCATGTCCAATGCTGGGGGACACCAATGGCCAAACCATCACTCTCTCACATCAGGCCAAGCATCCAGGAGCAGTGAACATCCAGGAACATCCTGGACACCACATGACATGAAACAGGTAAGGCACATCCCTCCTGAGGTGGGCACTGGGGTCCCACAGACAGAATTTGCCATCGTTCATGGGCCCAGCAGCACAAGTTTAACGGAGAAGAGTCACTGGCTGCAAGCCCAACATCTGACAGACTAGTGTCTGTCCTAGAGGCAGAAAATCTGGTCCACAGAGATTAGAAGTGCTCTGCCCATCTTTCTTTGTCAATAACCTCCTGGGGATGGATGACATACGGATCAGCCCTCGGCAGCAGGGGAGGTGGCAGTGGGACAAGGGTGTTTTTCTAAAGCAGCAGTGATGTCCTTCAGCCTGGCTTTCACACACACACCTTTCCTCTTCTCTGCAGTCTTTCCATACAAGGAATCTCTCTTTGCAAGCAGACCTGGTGCTGGCAGAAAGAAATAATCTTTGACATATTTCCTGGGGGGGCTTTGATAATGAAAAAAGAGTTAAACACTAGCAACACCTGACTGGCCTTCCTGCTTTCTTTTTATCATTTTAATTTTTTTTTTTAACTGTTTGAAAAAAAAAACACCAAAAATAAGCAAAACAATGTCCACATGTCAGTCGTCAGATAAAAGCAATTTTGAAATCTGATGCTTATGTAGCTCTGTAGGCACAGTAGATATTAATAATTCAACAAAATATTATAATCATTACTATATTTGGCAGTGTAAGAACAGTGCATTTTAGCAGAATTTCTCTCCAAATCTCATTGCAACAGCCATTAATAAATAAAATGCAATTCAGTGCATTAAATGTGTTGTTTAAAGGCTAAATATTTCATCAGAACTAATTCATTTTAAATAATCAGACTAGGACTCTCCTCCCAGCACCAGGACAAATCTCAGCTCCATACACTTTCCACACTTACAAATGAAATTATGTTTCAAAAAGCAAACCACAAATTGAATTCAACTGGAACATCTACACAGCAGCTCTGAGACTACAACCCACTGGATCACATTCAAACAGGCCACAGGTCTCAAAACTTTGTTATGCTGTTTTTGCCACCCAAGAAAATTTAGATTGAAAAAATACAGTAGAACTATTTGCATTTATTGCCTGCCTTGAACTGTGGCCAGTGTCTGATTCCCCACGGGAAGGAGAAAAAAAAGGCATGTTGGTCCAGACCTCAGCTGCCAATAGCTACAGATAGCAGTGCTTATCCAGTGCTTCCCACCAGCCACTCCACAAGGGCTTTGCAAAGGAGGCCAGGTGCCTCTCACAGGCGGGGAAACTGAGGCACAGAGGGAAACAACTTGTCAGCAGTTAATATAAAGCCTAAAGGCTGAGTTCCTACATATTTCTGCATCCTGCACAAGTGACGCACATGAAAGCTCTACCCCATTGCCCCCTAAGGCACTCATGACTCCATTTCAGTTGCAACTTTATGCTGGCAAATGCTACTTTTTTTTCCCCCTAAAGTTTCTTCTTGTAAATCAGGAATGCGACCAAGTAATTTAGATCTGAAGTGCAACTCCCCCTCCACTCGCAAACACACCCAACCTACCCAGCCATAAATTGGTGAGTTTCTAAATCAGGATGAAGAGGGAGTTTGATTTTAGTTTCTGTCAGCTGGTATTATTAGCAAAAAAATGCTAAGAAACCCATATTAAAAATTAAATAAATGACAAACCAAAACTAAACAACTCAAAACAAATAAACAAGCAAAAATCACACATGTTTTTCAGTTTGAAGTTTCCAGTTTAAAAACTTCTTCAAAAAAAAAAAACCAAACAAAAAAAAAAACCCCAACAAACTAACAAACACAACCAAAAAACCACTCTCTAAACTACCTGTCATTTTCTGGCCACCTCCAGAACAGTGTGTGAGCATCCACCCTGCTGACTGACAAACTGACGTCAGCAAGGTAATTCCTGTAATTAAAACAAAACAACATGACCTTACAAGCAGGCCCTGCATCAGACACTATAATCCCTATTTTTACCCATGGAGCTCACTGCTTTCCTCCAACAAGAGCACATAAACACTGCAACCTTCTTTTCACTGACTTTACACCAAGACAGCATAGCACAAAAAAATCACAGGGAGCAGTATTTTCAAGCATGACTTTCTACAGTAAAATAGAAACTTAAGGCCAGCATATTTTGTATCTTCTAAATTGTGCTGAATTTGCTGTCATAACTATATAATAAATACTTTGTTTTAACCTTTTAAAATAAAAGTATCAGCTTTTCCATAACAAAAAATTCTTTAAACAATTCCTTAAAAATTAGGGAGATGTGATTTTTATTTTGTTGGTTGGTTGTGGTGGTGTTTGTTTATCTTTTCTAAATCAGAATGCAAGTATGTGCTTTGTCCAAGTCAAAGCCTGGGGAGACCTGTCAGGGTGGTGATGGGGGTTAGGGATTAAACCCAAATTATTTCCCTTCTGTCAACCAGCCCACACACACTCAAAAACACCAAGGTGAGCAGTCAGTTATTTACAGAGCTCTCTGTACTACAAATTCTTGATTCCAGAGAGATGCCAGATACAATTCACTGCCAGATACAGCTGTGCTACTGAGCAGTGTGACATTGGCAATAGATGGACTTTTGGTCTCGTCCAGCATATCTGATCTTATGATCCTGGGCACAGGTCCAAACCCCTTTAAACTCAATAGAAATGCAAAGAATTCACTGGCTTTGAGTCAGACCTTATATGACAGTGGACAAGAGCAGCTAGAGATATTTAACCTGTCAAGGAGAAGAGTTAATGGGAGCTTGCTCTTATAATACACCGCCTTTACCACACTGTCTGTTTGTGCTTTAAGTCATTCATCCTCAAGGGCTAAGGAGCCTTAATTTCTGAGCCAAAATCCAGATTATTTCTCTGGGCTTTCATCAAGACACTGCTGCACCAGTCAGACGAGCCAGCAGGACCTGAGCTAGAGGGGAACCTAAACCCAGGACCAGTGAAGGACCAGCACAGCATGGCTAGAGAGGTCACAGCCAACAATGGAATTTGGGAAACTGATCCAGAGCTCAGGCAAGGAGCAAAGCGGCAAGAGAACACACCACACCACCAGCCAGGATGGTCTCTACCACGGCAGTAAAGAAGCCTCATTTTTGTTTGACGTGCTGTTTGGACATTGCTTGGTGGAACTTTGCAAATGAAGCCCTCATCATCACTCAAAGCTACTTCTAAAGGACTGCATTCCTGGATTGCTCAACCCCTCCAAGAGACACCACTGCTTCACCATGCAGTGTGATGGCTTCTGACACTTGGTAATTTATCACTGTGTTGATGCTTTCCTGGCTGCTGTTATGAAACTCAGGTAGAATCACAGCCTTGCAGATGGAAGGGGCTTTCAAATTCCATCCCATCCAAGCCCACCAGCCACCAGAGAACGGGAAGGCACATGGATCTAATTCTCATCTTACTGAAATTTCATCAGTGTATCAGCACTGACTTTGAAGGTATTACTGTTGCCCTACTCAGCATCAGGAAGATGAAAAATATGCCCTTGAAATAAAACATGCTGCTCTGACAGGAGCTCCTGCTTCATCAAGCTAAGGTCCTTATTGAGGCAAGATTTTATTGCAATACCAAGGATTTAAAACAAGCACAGCAGTTTTATTAAAGAGAGAACAAAAGACAAACCAAAGGGTTCCAGTGACAAGTTGCTCCAGGCAAAAGTGAGGGATCCAGAACACCATGTCCAGTCTGGCAAAGGGATCACTCACAGCACTTGGTCTGTCTGGCCAAGTCTGTGTACTATTTATCTACTCAGCTGGAAAAAAAAAAAAAAAAAAATCTCCTCATAGCAGCTGTTTCTACAACAAGCACAGAACAGCCTGGCAACCCCAGCTCAAGGCTACAGCATGGCACAGTGTTTAAAAGTCTGGTTTGCTAGTTTATTACAAAGGGTTTCCTCCCTCCAAATTCCAGTCAGGTGGGTACTTGTGACCTCTCAAAACAGAAACCCCTCAGAAGAAGTGAAGATATTTAGCTAAGCAGTGAACTGACAGCCCACAGTGGCCCAAAAGACTTTGAGAGACACCACGTGCAACAGGAAGGGATATCCCATCTTCTTCCAGAACAAGCCCAATAGCATTTAGGATACAGTTTAACACTGAGATTTTTATTCTAAATATTCCAGAAGAACAGAGACTTGGCAAGTTCCAGCTTGGCAATTCTCACCCTGAAGTGTTCAAATCACTGGTAGGCAATTAACATCACTGTTTGCATTGCTAATGCACATGCTAGTGCACTTGAATATCCAAGTTTCTCATCAGAGCAAGAAAGGGAGAAAGATACTTGCCCACACTATGGCGATACCTGAGTCTTCCTCCCTTAAGTCACAGACTTAGTCATGTTCCCCACAATCAGACAACTCATTTTCACTGTCCCAAGTTCAGGACAATAGAAAAGAAAATACAAGACAAATGAAAAAAAAAAATCAAGGGCACAAATTAAGGGAGATACATAAAGATACATAAAGACACCTAAAGACCCAGACTAGCAAAACTAACTGCATACAGAAATATTCACATTAGGGTCCTGCCCACACTAGCATAAATCAAGTTCTACTGAAGCAACACCAACATAAAATCACCATAAACAAGAGTGGATTTGGAACACTAACATCAGCTGAACAGTACCCCTTGAAAGGCTAATAGGTATTTACTGACATCCTTCCTCTCCCTTCAGTTAATGCCAGGACAGATCATTTTGCCAGTGGTCTAAAGCTTTAGCTTTCGTGACAGCAATTTATGCACCCTGGCAGGTGAGAATGACCCATTCAGCATAAATAAGAAGGAGAAAAGCCTCCTGACAGTATTTCTCTCCCCAGTTCTTGTCTGAGACAATTTCAAGTACCATTCAGCCATGGCATGTCTAACCCAAATTGACCATGTCCCAGACTCCTGGGAGTCAGATCCCCTGACTTCGAATAATCCCTTTCCTCCCTTCTCCCCCAGCAGGACTTAGGCACAAAGCAGTACATCATCAAAACACTGTCTAAGTTCCCAGTGGCTGTGCATGCCTTGCTCAGGGGACTGGTTTTTTCTCCTCTGGTGCTAATTCCATCTATTAGGTTCATTCTCTGTCCATGCCCTGGGCAGGAGCTGCCGTAGCAGAAGGATGCCCAAGAAAAATGCATCAGGACAAGTCAAGCACAAGTGTGCCTCTGGAGGCAGACCATTTAAATAAAGAATGAACCAGAAAAAGCTGCCAGCTGCCCTGTAGCCAGCACTGTCTGTCAACAAATATTCACCACAGGGGACTATCACAGGAGCAAAACACCTTCTGGCCCCATGTTCAGGAGGGAGAAAGCAAGCACAAAACTGACCAATGTGCCACCCCAGGGACTGGCACAGGCTGGTGTCAAAAAGTCAGAAACAGCAGAAAAGGCCACATCTGCCCCAACACAACTGATCATCTATGGTCTGTAGAAACAAGCTGGCAGGGAATGCCCACACTGCCTCCTCTTCAGGAAATTCAAATTCCATGTATGAAGATGAAAACAATGGCAAAGTTCTGCATCTGTATCATATACATCATCCTTTAAAGACACAGAATTTGTGCAAGGTGCTGTACATACAGCTGTGTGGGGAGGAAGCCTCTCCTATTCCAAATGTTTATCGTTAAACATAGTTTTCTACTTCTCTCTTAAAACCCTACAACTCCACTGGCATTTTCTGGAAAAGAAAAAAATGCTCTTAGCTCAGAACAAAAAAGGTTGAAAGGAGAGATCCCAGTTAATTGCCAGCTCTTTCCCGCCTTACTACCATTCCCTCCCATCTCCTGATCAGTGAGATCTGCAGACCAGAGCAGAGCAGCACTGAACCCAGGGAGGACATGCGCTTTAGGAGAGCTCCAAATTCATCACACCAACAACCATGTTCTGCCTACGGAACCTGATGTAACTGAGGGTTGCCAAATCCAACTGTGACGGGCACAGAAAAACCTTCACTCTGACTCATACCAGAGGCTGTACAAGTCACTGCCACTGTGCAAAGACCACAGCAAAGGAAAGAGGAGGAAGGGACCTGCAGTACCATATAATAGCATCAGAGCCCACAGATTACAGCAGGGGGGTGTAGAGAAGGAACAGAGGAGAAGCAGGAAGAATCAGACTATGGCCCCAAATCATCCCTGGCTACATTTTCCTAATTACATAGTTATATACCTAGTTCTATAGTTATCAGGTTACATATCCTTACACACATGTAAACATAGGCATAGTGTCCTCTACATTTCTAAAACACTTTTTTTCTTTTAAACCACGTAGTGATTAAAAGGGGATTTTAAAAGATGTAAAAAAGCACAGGAAGCTCCACTCTGTCCCCTCCCATCCTACTCTGAGCTGCCCTCATGCAGCTGATTTTGACAAACACAGGTACAGCAAGCTTTGTTTTGTTAAACCTGTTAGGTACCAAGGGCAATAAATGTTCCAGCCAACTCTCTGAGGTAAGAATGCACAGCATTAGACAGGGCTAGAAACAGAAACAACAGGACTGAACACTTTCACACACACATCAACTCACTCCTGCATCCTCACACATTCCATGGATCAGCTCTGGCCTCTCACCCTTGTCTCCCCCAGGGTGAGCACGTGAGGAGAACTCTGGCTCATTCCAGCCTCAGAATAGCATCCACTTAGTCAGTGACTTTCATGACTGTTAAACTTTGTCTTTGGGAAAGAAAATAAGAACCTCCTCTTTTACAGAAGACGTAGCATTCTCAAATGATTCACTATTTTACCATGCAACATTTGATCTCATTCTGCAGAATTAGACCTGCCTATTTCCCCTTTCTATGAGTTGTTTCTCCATCTCCCCAATCCAGTTTATTGCCTGTTTCCAGTAGCACTACAGGAAGCACAAATAAATTTTTTTTTTTTAAAATCCACAGAAAGATGAGAGCCCAAAGAACAAAACCTCAGTGCAACTCAGAAAGGCAGGCTTTGTTAGTTGCAGTAACAAGGAGGAACAAGTAATGCAGATAATCTGAAATTAATTAAAGGGAAAAGCACGTAGCATTGAACCTGCCACAAAGAGGTGCTGTATGAGCAAGCTGAGAATGCTACACTATCAGCAATGTTGCCTTTGATTAAAGGAACTGAGTTTTCAGGCAGGGTAGCAAAAACCAACATGAACACTTAATTACGAAAATTAAGGACTCCTCAGTGCTGATGCTGGAGCTGTGGTTTAGGTGCCTTGAAAAAGAAACAGTTTCTGCTTTGGATCAGCAGACCACGCTATCTGTGAGTTAGCATAGGAGGGATAACTTTGGAATCTTGCGACCAATTTGAACTGAATTCAACAAGGGATAAAAGGTCACAGAGGTGCAGAATTGCTCTACGCTGAGCTGAGGGAAGAAGCAGGCCCCAAAATAGTATCTGGCCAGAACCATAAGCCACCCAGTGTCCACTTTCATAGCTGGCAGGGCTCCAACTGATTGATTCATCAATCACAGCCAGCTCTACAGCACACCTGTAATGCTCAGCCAAGGATACCTTGTGCCACTCATAACCCCTCCAAGCAGGCAGCAGAAGGAGGGATCATGACAGAGATGACAGAAGACACAGAGAGAGAGAAGAGTCCTGGAAGGGCACACAGTTAAGTGGCTGCAAACTTCTTTTGCTTGACAAAATGACCAGGCATTTTACTCATTTCCTGGTCCTTCAGAGAGCAGACAGCTCTCACAGGTCAGATAACAAAGTGTTCAGCATGGCTACTGGGGCAGGGCATCAAAAACACTCAGCAGAAATCATAATCTGGTGGGCTGCCCTGGCCAGATCATTTTCTGCTTTATTCCATATCCCACCGTTTTCTGAAAGCCCTTCTGTTAAAGGCTCAGCTACTCATAGGTAGCCAAACAATCTCTATTATACTTCTGTGACACCTGATATGGACACTGTGACTGGATGGGGCTTTGTCCTGGTGTTGCTCCAACCGTTGCCAAAGTACACCTGAATAAACATTCTTTCTTCTGAAATACCAGTTCTCTCTAGTAGCATGGCTATCACACCGGTTTGCAATCTCACTGTCTCACAGGCAAAGCTCTTTTCAGGCAAGGTACAAATATGTTTTTCAGGGCCCCCCAGAACAGCAGGCAGGCCTGCCTCTCCCACCACACACTGTGTGCACAAGGTGACAGGTCTCCTTCACGTGCAGGCTCACCAGTCCTGTCCTGCACCAGGCTTTTGGCCAAACTGAAAGAAAACCCTGTCCCACTCCAAACACAAGATTCATGCAAGTTCAGAGAGCCAGTCTGTCTGTCCACAAGTGCCAGGCCCCAGCCCCAGACACCCACCTGCACCCCCATCCATGCTTCCACTGTAGTGTCAAATACTAGCAACATTTGGTTGGTTGGGAATAAAACTAGAAAGACACTGTGGGTGGTAGAACAAGGACATTACTCCTCACATGCTGGCCTAGCCCTCCACCTGGCAGAAGACTGACACAAGGAAACCCAACCATGCCCCACCAAGAGGGCAGAAAGCAGATTCATTTGCCCTGTCTCACTCAGGAGTGCTTCACCTGCACCTGGTGTTGGACAAAGACTTTTCCCCTTTGGCTGTGAAGTGGAACATAAATGGTGGGGAAGCCACCTTAACGAGCCCAGAAGCCTACAAAACCCTTGAACTCTGCATCATACTACATTACCCCAGGTAAAATTGCACAAACAGGCACTCAAAAGTACACGTGCTATCATCCTAAATTATTCCAACTCATTCCAAACAATCCACATATTTCAGAGTCAGCTCCCACGCCCCTCATCAGACAGATGTGATGCCTCTCCTGTTTGCATTTCCAATGAAAGCCCAAATTCATGGCTCCCACAGTCTCATCATGTTGATTCTCATCCAGCTCAAAAGGAGCTGCAATTTCAAACAGCTTGATCTGTGCAGCCAAGCAGGTAAAGGGACTGGAAGAGCAGACAAAGATGGTCTTAAAACACTTTGAGACAGAACTTTGCAGTGCTTTAACTTGATCAATCTGTTAATGATTTTAGCTGTGCATGTTCTACTTTTCTACTCTTGAGAGCCCTGTTCTTTTCCTTCTTAAGTCCTCACCTATTTTTCCTTTCTTTCATGAAATCCCTTATAAAAAAAATATACACAGCATCTAAGCTGCGGCAATGAAGTAAAATAAGTCCTTTGTTATTACGTAGACACATCAGTACTGAGTAGATCCAGAGTAGATCCCTCCTTTCTTGCATGCCTCAGTTTTCTCAAAAAAATAGAAAAAAAAGGCTTATACTACTGACCTTCCTTTTAATGACCGTGGGAATACACAGCTGAAGCAGGGAGCAGAAGACCTTTATAAGTACAGTCATGTCTGTCATTCTGCAAGCTCCAAATTGGCAGGCTTTGGTGGTAAAGGACAGGAAGACCTGAACAGAGAGATGTCTCCATATACACAGCCATCCACCCCACTGCCTTGTGCAGAATGAATTCACCTCCCAGTTTTCTAACAGGCAAATAAGGCCACAGACCAGCCAAAGATGCCTGCACCTCATGGTATTGACCACAGCTGGGGAGGGATTTTTCAAACAGTCACCAACTGCAGGGAAAGACTAACAACCAATTAAAGGTCCCACTCCCTCCCCACCTGCACCCATGAGGTCCTAAAGCATTTTGGCAAGAGGAAGATAATCATGTTTTACACATTCTCTTCCACCCAACAGCTTTTGCAAATGTCCATCCATTTCAAGCCTCAGCAACAGCCCTTCACGTGAGTTAACTCTTCCTTGTAGATACAGAAGCCAAGACATGGGGCAACACACAAACTTTAGGCACAATGGCAAGACCACGAATCACAAAGACAACCTGCATGCACAGCCTGCTCTCCTCTGGCACCCAAGGATGCACATCTGAAATCAACCCATACATTACTCTCTGCCTCAAAAGTCAGCAGGAGCTCTGTGTCAAGTCTTCTGCTCCATTAACCCCTCACTGGGGTCCTGTACCAAATCCCCATGAGAGGCTCAAACCACTTCTGGAGTCTACCAGCAGCACCACTGAAGATGTACCAGCAGTAACCACATGTTACAGACTAAAGCAGTGTCAAAGCAGTTGCTTCCAGCATCCCAAGTTCTTCAGCCCATCATTGACCTAAGTGATTTGCAGTTGCTCGGTCCTAGTTTTTTTTTAAATCCCAAACATACATTTTAGTCCCAAAGAGATCGGTATGTGCAACCATTATTCCCAGGAAATGTTTCTTTGTCCCACAGTGAAGTGGCTGGTAAGAATTCAAATTCTTTCTGTTCCTCCACATCCACAAGAAATGAAAAGAGGAACACAAACACTAAGATTTGTGCAACACCTTCAACTTCAAGAGTGCCAAGTGGCAGGGACCTGTCAGGGCAAGAGCATCCTCTGTGGATCAGGCACAGGGAGAGAGGTGATGGAGCCCAGTTCTCCTGCCCTCCCCCGTCGCTGTCGATGGTGTGGGAGAGGGAGCAGATCGGCATCGAGGTGGGTCTGTCAGCAGTGACCCTCGGGGGCTGGCGCCGACACAACGGGGCAGGGCAGTGGGGGAGATGCAGGGTGCAGCCAGGACCCGCATCGCTGCCTCCCGCGCCGCACAGGTCAAACACGATCCCTCTCCCACACCGGCTGCACCGCCGGCAGCTGAGGGGGATGCTGGAGGTTTTATAGGCACATGACTCAGGCTGGAGGGGACGGAGCAGATGAGAGACTCCGGCACAGGGAATCCCATCTTCAGGAAAAAGCCTGACAGCGATTAGAGACAGCACAAAGGGAGACAGCATCAGTGCACGGGATGGCAGAACGCTTTACCATGAGCGCGTGTCTGGTAGGAGTCTCCTCTCTCACGGAGGGAACCCCAGACAGCGGGAGTTTCCCAGAGTCAGTGACTCCGAGCGGGTTTCCATATCGATATTCCAGCAGCCTCTGCCTCCCCAGCACGCAGTCCCGGGCTCCAGCAGCGCTCCCTCCCTTTCTCAGATGCCCACGCTCCCTCTAGCGCCCGGCTCCGCTTCCCTCACCCGGGCAACCCGCACCCTTCCCTCAGCCTGTGCCCGGGGATCCACACCCCGCTGGAGCTAACTAAAACTGCTGCTATTTGGGGCACGCAGGCCCTGTAGTGCTCTGCAGAGCTGCCTGGCCGGCGATTGTGTCGCGTGTCGGGATACGAAGAGGAAAAAACACCGCGACAGCCTCAGTGTCAGGGCTTTGCCACTCGTTTTAGTGGGAGAGCAATCAGGTCTCCTTCAGCACCGAGAGGGATGAACAAAAGAGAGATATGATCACTCAGCATCAATCTGTTCTTACTTTTATTGCATTCTGGGACTCCAATGGTTATGAGGGCTGGAAATTGACCCTAAAATTTCCATGGCAGATTATTTATCAAATATGTTTATACCCACGCAACCACGTTCTACAAACATGCAGCAAATTTTCTTTGGTTCCCTCAGTCTCATAACATCCCATAAAGGCAGGAAAGGAAATACTTCCATGCTCTCCTTTTTGCACGGAAGAAATACTAACAACAGTGATGTGGTTCTCCCTGAACATTAAGGGGAAGTTAGGATTTGGGAATTTGTTTACCTTGGATTCCTACACAGAGCTTAAGCAAACCAGGAAAGTTGCATGCAAAGGTGTGACTGCAGCAAAGTATATTCCGGCTAAGGGATATTTCAGCTTAAATTTCCTGTTGGGGTCCACCAACTATGTCACCAGAGTAGTCTCCAACATGGCTTACAGCATGGGTCAAACTCGCACAGAGTAACAAACTGAGCCAAGCAAGAGACGGTGAAAGGCTGAGCACAAGAGAGAAGGCAACTCATCTGCCAACACTCCTGTGGCTGTAATTCAGAAAACATAAAGGGTCCACAGGTCTCCTTGCTGTACTGCTCCATGTTTCCTCACCTCTGTACTCATTTTTCAATCTTATTTTCTGCTGCTATAGGATCCTACAGGTTGAATTCTCAACTACAGTAAACTAGCCTAGATCAATCCTACATCAGTTTAAACTGAGGATCCAAACAAATACTTTGCTGCTTTGGGGAATTTCTGCAATTACAGCATTCAATGCTTCACAAGGAACACGTCATTTAATTTACTGTCTTGATTGAGGCAGGTTGGATTCAACACCTTCAAACACACATTCTCACTGGAAAATTGACCAGAGCCCAGCCAAACCCAAGCCTTAGCTCCATAACTGACAGGTCCCCTGCAATGTCTTCAACCAACCCTAACCATGAGCTCAGGCTAGGCCCTCAATTCTGATAGGAATCTGAAATTGTGCAAGTGCTAACTGAAGTAACCATGTACTGCTCTCCGTTCTATGCACAGACACCCAGGGAGCTCAAGGAGCAGTACACCACGGTATGACTTGAGTAAATTCTTGACTGTTTGCAAGACTGATTGCCAGTATCCTTTAGAACAAGTAACACTAAAGATCTTTGCCCTTCACCTGTGCTTTTCCCATTAGGCAACGCTGTTCTGCTATGTTTTCTGAAATCTCTACTACAAATGCAGCTATTAATTTGGAAACTCTCAGAAAGTTTCATCTTCCTACAGCCTTGCCTTCAAGAAAATATTTGTTTCATCTCACCTCCCATTTGAGAAAAATCTCCCCCGCCTAACATAAATCTGCTCACACCCATTTTCAAAAGACTTCATCGACTGATTGGGTGAATGTTTTCCATTATGAAAAAAATAATTAAAGAATCATGTAGCTGTTTCTATTTGCATTTAGTCCACTGTGAAAGTTTAGCCACAAGTCCTAGGCCTCATCCCTGATCATGGCAAAGTCTGAGTACTGAGGTCTGAAGAGAAACTGCTGACAGACACCTAGGACAGGAGCAGTTCTGTTTCGTAAGCTTGGAACTACAAGAACATCAACAGTTTGCTGTGCCAGGCAGGGAAACGGCCCAGGGAACAATATCCACAATGGGCCACAAATAATATCCAGGCCCATATACTGGCCATCAAGCTGACTTTGCAATGAAACCAGTCTGGAGAGAAATAACACAAAGAATATTTTCCAGATGTCTTCTCCCTGCCCTACTAACTCAAAGAAACCACAAAAGCAGTTGCCATGCCAGAGTTTAATTTTCGTTCCCAATCTTCTATTTAAATATTAATTAAAAATGGGTTGGCAAGGTCCTGGAGAAGGACTTAAGTGGTAAGCTTCATTAATAAAGATAGAGGAAAGTGGTAACGCCTCAAGATATTTTGCCAGAGTTGGACTACCTTCAACGGCAGCAAGAACATAACCTAGTCAAAAGGTATTTGAGAAAGAAACAGTCTAGCACAGAAATTAAAATATTTACAAAATGCAGTGCAATTAATATGGTTGCTCTGTTACCATTTTTGCACTCTAGGAGTAAACATTTTAGACTGAAATCCAGCTGGACTTTTGGAGCAGATACCCATGGCTGACAACTAAATGCAGCTTTGCCTGCCTAAAGATTCCCCTTCCTCCCTTCCAAGCATAGCAGTCTATTTGGAATTGCAAATATTGCCCATCACATACTGCATTGCAAGGCATCTTAATGAAAAACTACCTGGCACAGACTGAACCCATTGGCCTCCCCAGCTTGTAATTCTCCATGGGAGTGAGTAATGTCTCAGCATCCAACCACCAGTACATTAGCAGATCACACCAGAACCCTGCCAACAGCATTCAGAGGAATCATTCCCGGAAGAGACAGGCTTCACTGTGAGAACTTGCACAACCTGCTTGTCACTGCCAGCCCCCAGACCTTGTATAGGGTAAAGAAAAAGGATGGGTGGTAATAGGAGGTAAAGAAAACCCATTCAGAGCAGAATGGTTCCCATCAGATCATCATCTTTACATGAGTCTTGAAAATCCCCAAAGACTTTCTTGTACCTTGCTGCAGCACTTTCTTTGAGAAGAAACTTTTCCTAATGTCCAATATGAGGTATGTTGGGGCTGTTAACACATATTAATCCCTCTTCAACCAGTAAGATAAGCTTCATCTTCTCTCTGCTTCCAATGTCTGTAAGCTACTGCAGCACTATTAGCCTCCTCTTTATCATCTTGTCCCAAAGGCATCTCATATTCCAAGTCTTGGAGTCAATCTTGAAACCATGTTGACTCTAGAAATGAGTCACAGGTTGACTGGACAAAACAGTGCAGTGTGGCTGCCGAGATAAAACAAGGCCCCAGTCCAGCGTCTCACTAGTTCTCCTCCTGCCTTTCCCACTTTTCAGGGCCTGGATCATGCTGTAAGCATCAATGCAATTTGCACAAGTAGCAGCTGCACCATTGAAGCACACCAGGCTTCGGGTTTATCTTCTGCACTGCTCTACTACAATGAGCTAAAAAAAATGCAAAACTGACATTTTTCGTATAGAATGAAAAAGCCAACCCCTAGGATCATATAGGAACTTGGGCTGGCTGCAGCAACCTGCAATACTACACATGCCTTAGACAAATGCCCTCTCCGGCTCTTACTGGGGCATTATGGTGCATTTCTCATCTTTATGCCAGAAGTTTGAGAGAATTTATGTCAGAATCTGGGAGATGTCCCTGCCCATGGCAGTGGGGATTGGGACTACATGATCTTTAAGATTTCTTCCAACCCTTAATATTCAATGATTCCGTGGAGTTTGCCTCTGGTTACTAGAAAGGCAAGGGCATATACACATGGGATAGCTAAAGTACACAGCAATCATTAGCTGCAGCGCCTCCATAGATGGTGGGCTGAAAATGTCTTCCAGAGAAAACTAGACATGTGCATCTTTTCTTCTCATATTGAAAAAAACCTGCCCACAACACCACAGAAGTTGTAGTAATTCCATCACAGAAAAAGCATGGACAAAATTAAGTACTTCCTATAAAAAGCTACATTCATCAGAGGAACAGCTCTGAAACCTAATGACAACAGTTCCCATTTCCCATTCCACCAGTGATCATACCCGAAGAGCAATCCTAGTAAGTGTCTTTTATTCACTGTATCTTCTTAAAATCTCTTGGAAAACTAACCAAGAAATGAGATAGTGAGATCTAAAACCGTAAGAGCATTAAAGGTACTGCTACCTTTTTTTGCAGGTTGTTATCCTAGAAATCAGGGAGAGAGGAAGGAAGAAAAGATCATATGAGGAATCAAATCATCTTCACAGGAAGGTTGGAGAGATCATCTGATGAGCAGAACAAGGAAAATTTCATGCACTAACATAAACATCTAGAGAGGGAAAACAAGTGTAGAGGGTACAACTGCGCACTGAATGGCACATTTGTACACAGCATATGTGTTCAGAGGGGAATGGTTTTGGAAAAAGAATGGCTTGCAGATCTGTTGGGAATCATAGTGTTTTTCATTAAAAATTCTTTCTTTAGAAAAGCTTTGGCAAGAAAACATTTTATCTGATCTCTCCAAGGTCCCTCAAGAGCTTCATGACCTTGCTCAATAAATGCTTCTATTAGGGCAGAGTGATACTTGAAGCCCAAATAGAAGTCTGCTTTTTCTAATATCAGACCCACTGAATTAAGCCAAGTTCCCTTTATACAAGCACAGAGAATATAAACCTCACCTCTACACAAAATAGTATTCTTGTATTTTCCTAACCATTTTCACTTGAAGATCCTCAGGTACTGTATAAAGCAGAAATGAATTCTGCTCCACACCACCACTTTGTGGTAGCTAAGTAGTACTATCCTCATTTAACATGGAAGAGGAGATCCAGAGAGGTTAATTGTCTTTCCTAAGGTCACAGAAAAAGCCTCTGGGCAGGACAAAGCAGAGAACCCAAATTCCCTGATCTCACCAGCCTTTTGCCTCTATCATAATCCTGACCTCACTATCTGCAAATGGAGAAAACAAAAGTTTGTTGCCTGGAAGGGATTATGTTTTAATAAATTAAATTGGGATTTTAGGGATGTGTGAGAAAAGGGGGATAGGAGATGGACAGAGACTTGCTTTTAAAATAATATATAATATATAATTAATATATAATAAAAATTATTTTAAAAGCAGAGGGTTTTAACATTCTAGGTTAACAAGGCATCCAGCAGCTGCAAAGACCTCCCTTTTGTGGAGTGTCTGCAGATCTACACGTCCCAGTAAAACCCCAATTTTTTATTACCTTCCTCATCTTTGCAAATCCATCCAGTTTTTAGGAATACCCCACCACTAATGCATGAAACTTGATTGATGGTGTTTTTAATAATACATAAGTGACAAAAGCTTAGGTTTTGAAGTCTGTTCAAGTAACAGAATTGTAAAAGCAAGCTGTTTGCCTCTTTACTGCTTTGGCAGCCTGAATACAATAACAGACAGATACATCCTACTTACTCTCCTAGGTCAACTGGCATAATCATGACACGAGTTAGTATCTGTTGTCCATCTTCAATAAACCTTCCTGCTGCTTTACATCTCCCATGACCCAAGAAAATTTATGCTTTGTGATGTGGGGCTGGGAACCAATGTGGCTGGCAAAAGAAGCCACACTGTTTGCCTGAGTGACCTTGGGCAAATTGCTTCATGTTCCTGTGCCACAGACACCCCAACAGTAGAATTAGGTAAAAACTGAGCTGCAGCAGAAAAATAGGCATTGGATTCAGCCTTAGCTGTTGATAAATGAAAGAACCCAGATTCAAGCATATAACTTTCTCGCTACACAGTTATAAAAAAAAAAAATCCAATTAATTACTAAATGCAGTATGTTTTCTGGAAAAGACAGGAGTGAAAAAGTCTCAGAATACTAGACCTCATATTAGAAAATTCACAAAAAGATAACATTAGTATTTATTAACATGCTTGCTTCTCCTTCCTACAAACACTACACTGGCAATAAACCAGTCTTTTGCTTTAGCTTGTGCTTTTGAGTTGGAAGCTTTCAATGCATGGTATTTTGAGGTGCAAAATCCTAATGGCATGCCATAAACAATTGAGACATTTTCTTTCATTACTCTTCTCAGTCACCTAAAGTATAAGGAAACTAGTTGTTTAAATAGAATGTTTCTGTAAAAGAAACCAAGGAAGGAGGGAGAATATTGTGAAAATCACTTTCTGAGCTGTGCTTTAGGAAAAAATAACCTTTCTTTCCCCTGCAAATGCCTACAGAATGAGTTTTCTTTGCTACTTTTAGCAGAAATACTCAAAACTATTGGAAATCCACGCTGGGAAGGCATGGGGGAGGCATTTTAGATTCTTTTGCTCAACACCCCTTGATTCAGCATTAAAATGAAACAAAAGAGAGGTGGTTTTCTTCATTACATGGCATGTTATATTAAAAATTAATAGTCCTAGAGACAAGTGTAGTGCTGAAATATACCATACAGCTGTTTTCTCTTCAGTGTTTACTTTCGTCTTTAATGAGAGTGAAATTCATGCCTGGCAAACACAACTGCCTTTAAAAATTGGTTAAATAAAAGTAACATCCACATTGCTGTTAGAATTATTGCCTAAGTAATAATAAATAGACAAAAAAACTTCCAGTCAAAAAAAAAAATTAAAAGATGGTTGAATTGCACACTAGAACCTGTAGCTGATGCACAGATAGACAGACAAGTAAGTAGACAATTTGCTTTTCTCATGGCTAGTAAGTTCCATGAAGAATGTATCTGAAAATGCAGCCAATCTGTGCTGTTAATAGCGTTATACTCATTTCCAATAGTGGCAAAACAATAAAACAGGCATTTTCAAGGCAGCGACAAGCTATAATAATCAGAATAATGGGAATATTGTCACCAGACATACAGGTTTCCCAGAGTCATTTAAATTACATCTGTTCCCAGACTACATGAGAGTAGAAATGGTATTTCTGACACCAAGTCAAAAGAAACTTTAAGTTTTGTCCACAGCCATCTGCCGGGCGTTGCAAAGTGGGTGTGAGGGAGGGCCCTGCACTATCATGGCACAACATGTGGGCTTTTGGGACATGCCCCCTACACACGCACACACACAATCCCACAGGCTTTCAGGGACACCTCAGCGACTCGTTATTACTGACTTCAGGGAAAAGGCGTGAGATGCCATGGATTTTTTTACAAACTTTTCACCGTGCTTGCACTACGTGCCTCCACTCTAAGCTCCTTGACGTGCTGTGGGGCTTTCCGCCCCTTAATGAATTAATGGGATCTCTCTTGCCTCCAGCTCTCACAGCGGGGCACTGGAGGGCTTTTCCACCACCCCTATACATCATTTATCCCAGGCAGGGAGGCAACGAAGCGTGTCACGGTGTTTATGACATATGGAGAGACGGAGATGCACTACGTGCCTCCACTCTAAGCTCCTTGACGTGCTGTGGGGCTTTCCGCCCCTTAATGAATTAATGGGATCTCTCTTGCCTCCAGCTCTCACAGCGGGGCACTGGAGGGCTTTTCCACCACCCCTATACATCATTTATCCCAGGCAGGGAGGCAACGAAGCGTGTCACGGTGTTTATGACATATGGAGAGACGGAGAGTGAGGGTCCCCAGGGGAGCGGCCCACGGGGCACGCTGTAGCGCAGCGGAAGGGCTCGGGCCAGCCCGGCCCTTCGGGGCGCTGCGGCCGCGCTGCCCGGGGACCGCGGCTGTGCCTCCGGGGGCGGGGGCAGAACGATGTTCCCACGCGCCTTCACCTTTCCCCAGGAAAACTTTTCTCCTGCGGCCATCGCTCCGTGTCCCACTCCCGCTGGCAATAAGGGCACGGTGCCCACCCA
>NW_008236478.1:9554624-9595284 GCF_000691975.1 Corvus brachyrhynchos | reverse complement strand
CAGGATGGGGATGGAGATGAGCAGGATCTGCAAGTTATTTCGGCGCCGGTGCAACACCAAGAGAGAAGTAAGAACCATGTCCAGGCGAGAAAAATGGTGTGGTAGGTCGGAAAGCAGTTGGTCCCCTTCTCCATGCCTTTGCGGAGCGAGTCGGGGGGCTTGCAGAGGGAGGGGGGGATGAGACGCTGCGTTTAGGGCTTTTTTTTTTTTTAGGAAGAAAGGGGCCGGATTCTAATTATAATATTTATTAGTTGCAAAAGGCTCCTCTTTCTCTCGCTCTTCTTCTTTCTCTTCTTCTTCCCTTTTCTCTTCCCTCTTTCTCAGCCTCTGAGACGACGACCAGAAAAAAAAAAAAAAAAGGAAAAAAGGAAAGAACGGGGGAAAAAAGGAAAAAAACTCTCCCCGGTAGTTGGATTCTGTTCCTTACTGTTGCTGGATTTTTTTTTTTTTTTTCAAAAGTGCTTTTCAGTGAAACTGTTCACGTTCAAGGATTTGATCAAGTGATGCTTGAGATCCTCATTTTAGTTGAGAACTCAGTTTTGTTTTCCATTGAGTTTTTCTAAGTCAAAAATGTTGCTGCTTGATTTTTCTAGGTGTGTGATGGGTGCAGCGCTGCACCGAATCAGCTGGAGCAAAACCCAGCCTTTTCTCCTGATTTGGTATGTGTGCTCCTGGCCGAGATAAAGCAGCCGTCATTCCCCGTTTCTCCTGATGTATATGTACATAGACTCGTATTTACAGCGGTGTGGGTACTCCTCGCCCTGTGTGTGTGCGTGTACATGTGCGCACAAAGGCTGGATGTCAACCACGGGTAAGGGGGCACAGGGGAACGCAGCCGGGATGAGCGGCTCTTGGGTGCCTCCCGTGTGTAACAGCGTACCCACGGACCCGGCCATCCAGCAGCATCCCTCCAAGAGCCGCTCCGTGCGTGTGGATGTGCCCGTCCCAAGCGCAGCCTCCCGGCCGTGGAATCTCACGCGTGTGCGTGGGAATCCCAGCAACCTTGCCACCGTCCAGCAAGGGAGACTAGCAGGATTTGTGTGGGGCCAATAACGAAGAGAGGGCAGTATCTGCAGGCAGGTCCCTGCAGCAGCACCTCGGAACTATGTCGGGAGAAGGAGCGAGGGGGATGTATTTCTTTAGGTCACGGCAGTGCAGCGCTCCCGCTCCCATCGCACGGATGCATTTCCCCTGACCAGGACACCTGTTTTCTGCTGGCAAAGCTCAAGAAGCCTTTGCAGCTTCAGCCCCCGGACAAGGTGTGAGTAATAGCAGGGTGCGAAGGGGAGAGGGAGGCTGCCGCCTCCCGGGGCTGCGGGGCGTCCCCGTGGGTCGCCCTTGTCATCGCCATCTGTGCCAGTGCCACGTCCCTCCGGACCGATTCATTGCAGCAACACGTCGGCACATTCTCTTCGGATCAAACCCACGGTCGACCTTCTCTCGTTCTCCTCCTCCCTTTGAAAAGTGTCGATAATTAGCGATTTTTTAATCGTCCCACCCTCCCACTTCCCGCACCAGCCATTCTTTTCCGTCCAAGGACGGATCCACCAGCTACACGGCTCTGCCCGCGGTCTCCCCCCTCCCCAGCGCCAGGCCCGGTGCGGGGGCGGCTCAACAGTTTCTCCCGCCTATCGCGGGTCTCCCAGCCCGGCAGGGAGCGGCGGGAGCGGGGGACAGAGGCAGGACCGGAGCTGGCACTGCCCGCTCTGGGGAGCGGGGAGGTTTCTGGCCAGCTGCTGCCCGGCGCTTGGTCAGCGCCTGCTGCAGAGCGCCCGGCTCGGGATGGGGCGTCCGTGCAGCCCGGCTGCCGCTGGGAGAGCCGGGGAGAGAGCCGGGGAGGGAAGAGGGGCTGCACACATCGCCGCCTGTTGCAAACGGGGGAGCGGCCGCTAAAGGGCTGTCCTGGAGGAGCGGGAAGCGGGGCCGGTGCGCACAGAACAGCGCTGACAGCCTCGGGAAGGCGGCGGGGGCCCTACCCACAGACACGGCCCCTTATTAGGCACAATTCCCGACGCAGAGAGGGAAAGTGGGAGGTGGGGGTAGGGGAAGCGAATCACCCACTCCCAACGCAACGGATGGTATTCCTGGCTTGGAATCGGCTCCCTTTTGGACTGTGCTGCCAAAATGTTTAGATGACATTTTATTTGTGTGGGAGCAGTGACGTGGGCCTGAGCCAGAGCTGCTCCATAAAACCTCAGGCAAGGGGATTTTACAAGTTGCACACGCTCGTGGCAGGTGCTACCCTGCATGCACAGGGACACGCCAGCCCCGAGGCTGCACCCTGCTGCTGCTGCTTGTAAGCAAACAGCAGGGTGTGGGGAACAGGAAGGACCCCACTGCCCCCCAAATTCGACTGCTGCAGGAACAGAGTCCCCAGGTATGTGGCGTTAGCAGCACACGTGCCACCCCAGTGTCTTGACACTGCTGTGCACTGAGGGGAGGCACTGCCCCCCTAATGCCATCCTATAGCAGTGAGGCTGCAGCTGCGCCAGGCAGAACTTGTTGTTAAATTATAATCAAAGTTTCTGCAGTCCCCCTGGACCCAGCAGCAGCTCACTGCTTCTCCTGAAGATCTCTGCACATCCAGAATCCCAGGCACCACAGAGTAAAAGCTACTGTGGTGCTAGCAATTGCCACTACTTAGCCTATCCCCTGCAGTGCAGTCTATCCAGACCCATTTATCATTTCAGCCTTGCTGGATGCTGCTTAAGACCTAGTCCTTGTTCAGATCCTGATCAGTCACTCCTTTGTGCAGCAGCATCCTTGACTTCATGGCCAAAGCCCAGACAGGACTTGTGGACACACCAAGACAGGACTTGTGGACACACCTCATTTCACAAATCTGCCAGCACAAGGCATTTCTTTGTGTCCACCACATCACTCTTTGTCACCACAAGAGCCCAGCTGTGCTGGACATGGCACAGAATGCGACGGGGAAGACTTCCATGAAGCCTAACACTTTATTTAGGACAGTACTTTCACCACTCCAATAGCAGCTGTTTTCTACCCTGCAGACTGAAGAGCCATTACTTGCAATCACCTTCTGTGAATGTCATCCACACCTACCACACTCAGGGATAGCCCCAGACATTCAGTGCAAACTATGTCACTGAGATTACCCCAAGCCCTCATTTCTCAGACAGACACCCACAGGAAGCTCTCATGTTTCTAAAGCAAATTCTAAAATGCCTTCACCAGCGCCTGTTTGTTACTGTTAAATAATAGGATGCGCAGCTGGGGGAGTCCCACTGATGATGTGGGACTGCGTACTAGGATCTCCCTGCTCCGCGTCTCCCTCTCCTTAGCAGAGGCCGCCGTGCCAAAGACAGCAGCAGCAGTGCTAGTATCTTTCCTTCTCTAGAAAACAAAGGTAATGTGAGCAACACCCCCATCTCCTGCACAATTCGCGAACTGCGTCCCCATCGCCAGCACACCGGAAAAGGGGCTTTTCCAGTTTGTACCATCCCTGTTGCAGGAATAACAGATTTGCTTCACAACCTGGCCTTTTGCATGACAGGGTGACAGTGAGGATGTCATCTGACAACCCTAGATTTGCACAGTCTATATCCAGGAATAGAAATGGAATAGTTCAACACAGTATCCATTACAGGCTGTTTTAATCCCTGATCTAATCCATTATGAGCTGCTTT
Organism: Corvus brachyrhynchos; assembly: GCF_000691975.1. NCBI lineage: Eukaryota > Metazoa > Chordata > Aves > Passeriformes > Corvidae > Corvus > Corvus brachyrhynchos. The sequence goes on along the minus strand of NW_008236478.1, from coordinate 9,591,634 downwards.
AATCCCCACCCAGCTGCAAACATCCATTCAAAGAAGCAGGGGTTGGTGTTATATTCTGTTGGACCATGTTGATTTTTAATTGATGTAAGACAACCATATGCCCTAACACCAGGCAATGCAGAGGATTTCTAAGTAAGCAAGTAAGTAAATGTTCCGGAAGGCAAATTGTGGCACAAATATAAAGTAGCAGAACATGCCTCTAACCAAGGGGGAGCTGAGTTCAGTTAAGGAGAGAAAAGCAATTGGGGGAGTTATGTTTGTTTGAAGGGGATGATTTGGGTGGAAGAAGACTAATGACTATCAAAAGAAAGAAACAAATAGAGCCTGGCAATTGCCAAAGCCTTCAAAAGTAGCATTGATTATTTGGGGCTGGTTGTTTGTTTGTTTTTTTTTTTTCCCCTCATATTCTGTGACTTTCATTTGGGAAAAAAAACGTAATTATGAAGTGCTAACTCCTATCACACATATCAATAACTTCACCATCACTGCCTCCACTGTTGATTGTAGACCTGCTCCCCAGCACCCCCACCCTTCTGTTTTGCCCAGCTCTGCCTATCATTGTTCCATGTCCCTCTCCTCCTGCAGGACTGCACACACCCAGACCTCCCTGGAGGCCCAGAGCGTGTCTCCCAGTCAGTATCACCCCAGGAAATTTCTGAGTGGGAGCTGGAACATGAAAGAAAGGAGGGAGAGTTAGGAAAGAGATCATAGGAGGAAAATTTAGAGAGGGGGAAAAGAAATTAATATCACAGCTACACTGCACTCTTTTCACACACTCATATCCCTCCCTGAAGGTCTCCTGCACTAGTCAAGCCCTCCCAAGGGAGGAAATCCCATACGTACTGAAAGAAAAATCAATGCTTGCTCCAGTTAACTTTAACCTATTTATTATGTGTGAGACCAGTCAGTGGAAAACAAAGCAGCTCTGTGATAATGCTGTCTTGTTTACCAAGGAAAAGCCTGAATCTACCTGAACAAAAATCATTAAAAGCTGAAGTGTCCCTATACCCTCAGACAAAATATCACCTGCAGGCAGGGCCTCCACCATTTTTGCTGGTGCAGTATTACCCCCATTATGGGACAGATTTCCCCTGAGCACAGCCAGCCAGGGTGTGCAGCAGACAGTCTGGCTCTGAAGCACAGCAGGCCCATGGCACTGACAGACTTGCTGCAAAGCTCCTGAACAGGGGCTGCAGAAAACACTGTGCAGATGCTGCAAGAGGGAGTCTGGTTCCTGCACTGAACAATGAAGTGGGAGTCCAGCAGCCCAGCACAGCAGCAAGAAACACAGGTACCACATAGCAGCACAGCCAGGGAGGCGTTTTACACAGCCTGGATCAGGGGACAATGGTGGGACTACTTGATCTCAGCTGATCTTGGAACAGGCTCCTCACAAAGTAGTGGATCCCTCTCACTGCATCACAGCATCACTGTCTCTTTGATCAACACCACTGACACAATACCCCAGAGCAGGAGAGGGAGCCACAGGCCACACTGGGACTGGGGCAGGGAGAGTCTTAGCTGAGTGAAGAACCTCTTCTGAGAATCTCACCTTGGGCTCAGAACTTCACCAGCATGAGCAAATGTCATGCCAGGTTTGGTGACCAACCTGACTGCATCCCTCCTTTTGATTTTATCTATTGGAACACCATATCTGTGGGAGACAGAAGAGCCCCTTTCATCGAGGGATGCTCAGACAGCTACACTATCTTCACCTACTGATAAGGCTGCCCAAAAGGTGCACAACCTGCACAGTGCAGGTAAGAGACTTGGCAAGGCACAGAGCAGGCAGAGGTGTTTTCAATTATCTGGGGAAATTCAGCAGGTTTTAAATCATGTTTCTAGTTAAGGTTGGGTTCTGTTCATCTTAAAGCCAAGATAAGAAAATCCCCTTCTGCTGATTTGCACAGATTTGCAGCATATACAAAGATAAGTTGTGCAGCACACAAGTTCACTGTGTTGAATTCACTGTATATTGAAGGTTCCATATATTTTTATCTTAGAGATCCCAGTCAGAAATACAGGATCCCCTGTCTCCCAGATTTCAAATCATCCAGGACCACAGTAAGACACTGGATTTTCAGAAGCATTTGCCAAGTTTTTGAAAATACGCTCCTTAGCATCACTTAGAGAGCTCTGCATCAGGACATTTAAACCTTCAGCCCCTCTTTGTTTTCTGAATTCAATGAGCTCATCTAGAAGTTGGGTCCGACTCTGCTGCATGTAATGAAGAGAGGCAGAATCATGGCTTAAGCTGTTACAATATCTAAGAATACTCTATGAGTAGTGAGATACCTCACTTGGAAAAAAGCTGATTAAAACCAGAAATGTGCCTAATCGTCATATGACCATTGATCCAGAAAGACTAAATGACCCTCATCTCCCTTCCTGTCCCAAGGTGTGCCTCAGTCTCACAGGTTCCATGAAGAAAAATAATCTCTTTACTGTTAGAAATTTTGTGCTCCTCTCATCAGCTTTTCATTTCTGGTTGTTAAGGAAGCCTCATGCCTAAGAGGGTTTAGGATTGGCTTTATAGCCGCTAAAAGACAGAGTGCAAATACTGCCTTGCTGTGAAAAGACAATCTTTCTGAACATAAAGCCTCCCCTGTGCTTGTTCCATTCCTGCAGAATCAAGACAGAAAAATTACATAGAGCACCTTTTCCCACCCCACAGAGTACACATTGGGAGAGTGAGGCTGACGTGGTCAGTGACACAGCAACAGTTCTCTCTCTCTAAGACTCTGTTCCCTCCCCAGGCACCTTTTTCTGTTTTTTATCCTCTTCCAGACAAATCTTTCCCTCTTCCACTCTTCCCTTCCCCTAAGTTTGAGATAGACTCAGAAGGGGAAGGAGCTGGTATTGTTTCTCCTCTATTCAAGCTAAATACAAAGTGATTTCTCTGTGTGTGAGTGCACAAAGGCAGAATTTTCTTAGCAAGCTAGAGTGAAACAAGTCTGGCAGCAACCCCAGCTTTGATGGCGGGACTTCACAGGAGGATGTTCAACCTGCAACAGCTTGGTGCTGTTTTCTCTCCCACAACAAACACCACCTTTTAAGATTCTCACCTGTGGCTATTTCCTTCCCTTCTTTTAAGAAGAGCCCCAAACAAGACAGAAACTGAACTACAGCACTGAGGAAAGACTATACTAGTCAACATGAAGGGAAGGTTGTATACTTAACACGGAAGAAACAAACCAAAAAAGAAAAATAACACAAAACTACCGCAGTAGGCAGCTGGCTGTAGGCAGGTGTTTCTTACCAAGGCAGTCCTGGCAGAACCCAGATCTCCTGTGCACTGAATCAGCAATAACTAACTCCTAAAAGGAGTCAGGTTAAATCAAATATCAAGTAAACAGAATTTGAAACATTCTGAACAGGGGAGTCTCAGGCAAATGTGTGCTCCCAGCACCTCTAAGACAGGAATTAGGACAGAATTAAGTGGCAGCTTTTACAGCCATTGCTAGACTGTCTTGGCCAATAGCTTCAACTCACAGGGGACCAACTGAAGTTTCACACCACCAAAGGAAATTAGAAAAGGTAACACCAGCCCCATGAAGAGAATAACATGCAGCCTGCACACAGTGTAATGAATTCTGGCTGGCAAAGGCCAGGCATCACAGCTGTATGTATTTCCATGATAAAAATGCCAATTACTAAATTAATAATAATTTAAACTTCAGCAATGCCCAGAGTTTCTGTCAGGCTCCAGGGAAAGGCCTGCAAATGCAGCAGAGACAATCCCCTCTCTGAAGTTTAGGTTATGACTTGAAGACAATACGCAAGTTCCCTGCCTTCAAGACAGACTGAAAATGAGAACAGTTAAGGAGATTGATCTTCACAAAATAAAAATGTACCAGGGCAAATCAGGGAGTTCATCTGGGGAAGGAGGAGGAAAAACCTGCACAGGGATTTTTTGCAATGCAAAACCTGCTGCAGGCAGAGGGTGGAGAGGCCAAAAACCTGAAGGGTTTGGGAAGGTTCAAGGGAACCTCTTCCCTTGAAAGACCACCTGACCACATTTGTTACTCCAACACAGAGTGTATTTATTCTGTGTCCTACCAAGTGATTTAAAAGCTTTTTCTTTTGTTGCAGATGTCCAGGTTCCAGTGCAGTACTGCAGAGACCACTCTTGTCTTTTGTCCCTTTTCTAATTCTGCCCAACACTTGGCAATTTTAGACATATTCACAAGCAGAAGAGCAATCTCAAAAGGGTTAAAATTCAGGGACACAAATGAAAGCACAATTAATAAGTCTGCTACATAAAAGATCCTCATGCTCATAATGCAATCGGCAAGGGCTGAGCATTTTTCTTTGGGCTTCCTCTACTCCATTGCTGCAATAACGCACGGTAATATCGTTAGCATTGATTTGCCGCAAGGTGCATGTACTACATCTGCAAGCTAACAGGGGAAATGGAGGGAGTCTCTCTCCTCCAAAGGCTGGAATTACTTAATTATCCAAGGAAAATGACATGCAGATTTAACAGCACAGGGAAGGGTTAGGACTCGCTTCCCCCATTCCCAAAGAATACAGAACAACACTTCTCTGCTACGTGATCTCCATGCAAAGCAAACGCTCCTGGTTTGTTATTATTAATTACCCAGCTCCTATTCACTGAACTCAGAGGTGTTGATACTTCGCATCACCCCCAGCTATGCTTGCAATTCATAAATCATACTGAGAGGAGTTGCCAGGAGAGGAGAGGAAATAGTAAAGGAAACTTGCAAGCATCTCTGAATAGGCAGCTGCTGCTCAAAGAGGCTGCATCCTCTGCACAGAGTCAGATGTAAACCAGCATTAGTGTTAAGAGACAGCAAGAGACATGCCAAAAGTGGGCAGGCAAGACAAAGGAACATGCGTTCAGACAGAAAAGGTAAAGGAGAGCAGATGGCCCTGGGGATTAACCTTTCATCTTCACATCCACAGGTTAGAGCAGATCAGATGGTCTGATAAAAGCTCAAAGGCTCTGATTATTAATCGGGGTTGACTGTAGTCCAAACAGAGAAAGGTGATTGTTCTAGTGGTCAAACCAGGACTGATTTCCCTTCCCCTGGAATTAAAAACCTCTTTCCATTTGCAAAATAGATCTGAAATTACCTCACCATTTCAAACGCAAAGTTCTGAACAAGGTTTTGGGCATCCCACACCTCCTACCTCTTTATACTGATATACTTTCCACAGAAAGCATCCACTCTCCTGCTCCTCACAGTGGCTGTCCTGAAACGATTGCTCCTTTTAAGAGGGGTGTCCTTTTTAAGGAATTGAGAAACATAAGTTCAATACCCAAGGGATTTCTCTCAGGCCAGTTACTAGACTGATGACCACACCTTATTATTGACCCCACTCACCTGCCCTCTAGCTGGCAACAGCACAACACTGAATCAGATCTGGATGAAGAAAAAAACGGGTTGGAAGCATCTGGATCCAAATTTATCCCAAGATAGAACATGCTCTCCATTCACACAGTTGGCTTTTTGGGTTGGTTTCCCACCCCGCCTCCTTTTAATAATAATTTCAAAGTTACAGGCGGTTGATCCTTGAAAGCAAGGTTTGTTGGAAGGGAATGGTAGCTTCTCATAGCTCTCACCAGGTACCTCGAGGAAAAATATAAATTTAAAGGTACACAAGCCCTTCTTTTGGCCACACAGCGTCTCAAGTTCCATTTTCCTATTTAGAGGGAAGGAAAAGTTCTTCTCCTCTTTCCTCCTTTCTACATTTTGCAGTTTAACCCAGAGAAACTAAAGATTTTGGGTTGCTTTGTTCTTTTTCTATTGTGGAGTGTGTGTGTTTTCCCTTTCCTCACAGTGTACCTCTTCAATACTTTTTCAGCCTTGGAAGCTTGACAATGTGGCAAAAGAAATAATGAAAGTAACACAGAAACAGAACAAGAAATCAGCTGGAAGTTATTCATTCCAGTATTCTATAATATACTGAAGGGAAGAAAGGAAAAAATGGGGTTAAATATCATCTTCAAAGACCACTGATCTGAAATTCTGAAATACTGAGATTTCTGGTCTCAGTGAAAATCTGAGAAAAGAAAGACAAAAAAAAAATCACAAATACCTTAACAGAGATAATATTCTCTTTATATCTTTAAATTTTTTCTTTACGTTTAAACAAGGTTTTTTTTATTAAATGAAACCCTGAATTACTGTGTAAATTTTAGAAATAGCAGGTTCAGCCTGACACTTTGCCTTCCACAAGTGGATTTCTCATCATTACCATAATAGCATTTTGTGCTGCAATTAACTTTTCCCATCTCAGACTGAACAGAATATTTCTTATTCCTCCTGCTAGACTTTCCCCTATCCTCTCTTCATCACTGCACTACCAGCACGGGAGATTCAGAAGTACTTTAAACTGGCAACTAAAGAGTCTTCCCTGCTTAGGTCTCTCATTAAGGCCCACCTTTATCACACAAGTAGACACAGGAGGGAGCTCAAGCAACCCCATTCACACTGAGGTTACATGTCACCCTGCAGCAGCTGAAGTGATTTAATACCTCTAATTCTCAATTCAGGGTTCCTTTAGGTCTTGGACTTAGATTTCCACACCTGCTAGAATAGAAGTCTCCTTTTTTAGGTAGCAAAACAACTGATAGGTGCCCCCTGCATATCAGAAAACAAAGAATCTGTAGCAGTGTTGGCTGAGCTGAGACCAGAGGGATGAAATCTTTGCTCACCAGATTTGGCAGTTGCAGATGTGGCTGCACACACAGCTGCAATGTAACACTGTTCTTAGTGCTCCTGCCTGAAGCCTTTTATGTTTGCTCTTGCTTGTCTACTTCTTTCTCCTTGCTAGACCTCACAAAGAAAGCCCTAGGAGTTTCTCTTCTTTAGCCTCTTCCCATTCTGCCTAAGCTGGAAATCCTTGGGTGCAGCAGAAGACATCTCCTGGGGAACAGGGAGCAGGACTTGCGTCTCTTCAGAGCATTTTTTATTTGTGCAGCCATCAAAGCAAAGGTCTTGAAGGTAATGCTCATTTACCCTTTGTACTCCTTTCTACAACAGATTTCATCCCCCTTATGTTGTCTCCCTTTCCCATTGCTCTTCATAGGAATACTTCATAGAATCATGAAATGGTTTGGATGGGAAGAGACCTTTGAAGGTCATCTAATTCCAACCTGCCTGCCATGGGCAGGGACACTTTTCATTAGACCAGGTTGCTCAGAGTTCCATCCAACCTGGCCTGGAACACTTCCAATTATGAGGCATGCACAACTCCCTTGGGGAACCTTGCCAGTGTCTCACCACTTTCCTCATAAAAAATTATTCTTTATGCTCAATACAAAATACCCTCTTTCAGTTTAAAACAGATGCCCTTTGTCCGATCATTACAGGTTTTGGTAACGAGTCTCTCCTTTCCTATAAATCTTGTTTATATACTGAAAGGCTGCAATAAGGCCTTCCTAAAGCCTTCTCTTCCCCAGGATGAATCCCCAACTCTTCCAGCCTTTCCTCATAGGAGAGGTGCTCCAGCCCTCTGATCGCTTTTGTGGCCCTTCTCTGGACTTGCTCCAACAGGTCCATCTCTTTCCTGGGCTGAGTGCTCCAGAGCTGGACACTGTTCCAGGACGGGTCTCAGAAAGCAGACATAAACAGGCAGAATCACCTCCCTCGACCTGCTGACCGTGTTCCTTTTTATGCAGGTTGGCTTTCTGGGCTGCAAGAACACATTACCATCTTAATGTCCAGTTTTTCAGCACCAAAATAAAAATATTTGAAACTGCTGCTTTAACCCAGGTTCACAATCCTCGTTAAAAATGAAGCAGTGCATGAGAATCCAAAATAAATTCTTACAGGCACCTAAAATGAATTCACTAAAGGGAGAATCTACAGCCATAGCCCTCAGCATCTATCATCACCTGTTTCCACATCACACACATGAGGTCAGGGAGCCCTGGAGGCAGTTGACATAATTAAATGAAGATTTTGATTGAATTGCCTTGAAGTCAAACAACTGTGAGCAGATACCAAGTGTTTACTCATTTGCCAGACTATGGCCAAAAAGAGCACATCATTTTATTTCAGCATATTTTCTATAAAGAATGGAGTAGGTACTGACACAGTGTGGCCTGCTCTAGGTTTTCCTTCTTTCTCTAACATCAGCAGTGTCAGGTAAATTCTGGAGAGAAGGATAGTTTTGTTCTACCCTTTTCAAAAGAGGTTTTGGAGGATGTGATGATTTACTGCATTTCTTTGCAGTCCTCACATTATGAAACCTGACTTAGGCATTCTTTGCACACCAGAGCAATAGTGATCTGTAACAGCTGCAGCACCAAGAATAAACCTGGATGCATTAGAAGAGCCCAGAAGAAATCACATGTCCAAAAGAGCTTTGATAGATGTAAGGAAGATTATTGACTTTTATCTTCTTCCTTATTTCCCTAATTTCTACTGCTCATGATTGATGCAGGGATGTGATTATTTGCAACCTTCTTGCTGGGATGCAGTGGCTGCTGCTAGTTGTCCTCTTTCCAGTTAAATCCATACAAAAGTACCCAGCTGGTGCATCATCTTTCAGGCTTCTCATCATTTGCAAGGAGAGATCACTCTCCATTTGAGGGAAAAAAAAACAAACCCCAAACTGGCTTCATTTAACTTTTCATTTCTCCATTTTCCTTGTATCTAGAGGCACAGTTTTCTAAAAGGCCTGGTTTTCTGCATTGAGATGGTGTACTTTACATCTCTGAAGAGAACAGACATTCCACATTACCATCTGAGCAGGCTCAGTGGGGTTTCAGAGTGCAGAATTCTCAGTCTGTTCCTCCGCCTCATTCATTACTGAACCAATACCTCCACAATGAACCAGGGAGCTGGCAACCCCATCTGCTCTGAGTATACCCTGCCATGAGAGGAACCAACAGAATGTGTACAACATGTTTGTCCCCTTCTTCCAGCAGATCCCAGAGGGCTTTGCAAACTGTATAAGTCTTGAAGGGAAATGCAGGTTATACATTGATTTTTTAAATTATTTAAAGGATGTAAAGTTAGGACAGGCTCAGCTGGGCAACTACGATAGTATCAATGGAAAAATTAGCTAAAGAGCCCAGAAATCTTGATGCTGCTCTGCCTTCTGGTCAGGTTTTCTGCACCTTAAATTCATTTCACTCACTGCTCTGAGCAGAGGTCTGAAACTTGCTTATTTTTGACAGCGACTGCACTTTACCTCCAAAGGGAGTTTCTCCTTATTTGTATGCTCCCTTTCCCAATTCTACTGCCTCAGAAGTCTTATTCTGTCCCAGACCTGCATATTGGCTTTCCACAATCCTCCTCATTTTGCATGGTGCATTGATCTATTCTTGCTGAGGCTGAAGGACATAGGTGCCTGCAGGAGTAGCATTTATGCTGGTTTGCATAACAATGATTTTAAAGGTGCACTCAGCAAAAGTGCAATCAGCAATTCCTTGCCAATATCTCCCAAGAGAAGCAATATTAAAGCTTAAATTGTTACAACAGTCTCACTAACAAAAGGGTCTCATACTGGAAGCATCTTCTTTAAATATCTGAGCACCGCTATTTAAATACAAGCTCCAGTCCTAACCCAGACACACTGAAGACTCAAGCATCCAGGATACAGAGAGAAAATCAAGCCATTTCATGACTACACAGTTCTCTACCACACAAACCCACTTCGAGCCCCTGCTCACCCTTGTTCACACAGAGAAGTTCACTTATATCTTCCAGAGACAACACATTCAGACATGCAAACCCCTGATCAACCCAGCAGATGCAAATGCACTCCAGTTCCTTGTAGAATGCTCAGGGCACCTGCCCTGGCTTCTCCATTTGATTGTCACCACAAGAGTCACAAGGGAAGAGTAGTTCTCTCACAGTCACAACAGCAGGGATGTATCTGCCACCTGACTTTAACTGTTTTCTTTCTTACAGGGAAGAGATAATGCAAGGGATCCTGAGGAGGGTGAAGAAGGAGGTGCAAAGAGGAGGTATGTCTTTACTGGTGATCAAAAGCATGAAACTGTTCATTTGGTGCTTCTTTCCTCTTCTTTCCCCTCCCCAAGATTTTCTTTTGAACAGCATTCCCAAATGCTGTCTACTTTGTCCTATTTTTTGTCTGATTTCTTTCTCTAGAAGAGGAAATAAAGCAGTTTATTTTCAGCTAAACTATATTAGCTGTTGAGTGTTTTGCACTGTTTTTAGCAGAAAGGCTAAATGTTTATTAGAAAATATTTTGACAAGGGAGGAAACTAATTTCCAGCTAGGTCTAGCTGTAGGAAAGGTTAACATGGCTCACTGAGTCTGTAACTGTATCAAAGGTTTAAAAAGTGCCAATTTAAATCTAATCCCACAGCCCTTGCATGAGTGGTCCTATTAAAGGGAGAACAAATTTACTTTTTGCCTTCACATTTATACTGGTTGTCAATATAAGCAAATGAGAATGAAAGAAATTCAGAACCACAGCCTATTCTAAGCTGCACCACTTCAAAGAAACTCTCCAGGAGTTAAAGGATGGGCTTTTAATTAGCACTGGAAACACACAGAATTGAATCAAGAAGATATAGTTTTTAAGTTAACAAAGGAGGTATCATTTATACACTCTAGTATCTCTGAATCATACAATACATTTCAAAGACAAAATTTAGGCTTCGTCCTTCATTACGCACTCATAGTAACTGCTAGGGATGCACTCACCTTCCTTTAGTTACTGAGGTTTAATCAAACAACTTCTCTAGGTCACTCTACCTGAACATTGCATTTTGTAAGTATCCCTGCATCTTGGTGATGTCTCTGTGTAAGCATCAAAAAATGATTGCTCAGTTCTCAATATTCTACTACTTGTGATATTTCCAAAGTAAACAACTCTTCCTCCATTGGGAAATAATATCTAGGCTAAAATCAAATTGTGATGTACTAAAAGAAAGCTAGCCTCCTCCATATTAATCTTAAAACATTTATGATAGATCAAGGCATTGAATTTCCAGATCTAATAAGACCTGTGTGCTCTGAGGCAACTCCTCAATTTATAAGGGAGGGGAGTAGGTTTCACCACTCCTTGGGCACCTGGCTCAGAAAATCCTTCTCGTATTGTGTAATTGCAAAAATGGAAGCCAAATCATTGTTTTGTCTGGTCCTGTCTATGCCAAATCAGCTTAAATCCCCTGTAAAGCCTCCATAGTACGGACACAAATTACAATCACCCTATGACACCCTAAGCAATGAACAGGAAACTGGTCTGTGTGAAATAAGACCTGCTGAGTGACTCTCCCTTGTGAAAATCTGGCTATTGATGACAAGAAGAGATAAAACAGGACAGAAATTGTCTCTGAATGTTAGAAAATGTACTGGTGTGGGCAGAGCAAGATGCTGACAATATTTTATTAAAGTGTAAAGTAAACCTAGCTTTCATATGATACAATCCTGATCTAAAGGTGGTCAGTGATGGAGTGCATATTGTATCCATACCTCCGGTCAAGTTTGTTTCTTACTGATAAATAACAATATTGAGGTAAGACCAGTGAAACCCAGAGCAGTAAGCACAGAGTCATGTTTTAAATAGACCAACAATTCCACTTGAGGATAAGATCCCACTACCCATGTGCTCAGTCCTTGAGAGCAAAAGTTAATTAAGCCCAGGGTCAATCTGTCTGGAGTCCTCGTACTTCTTCCAGCCAATGTTCCCCTTGTTCCTGAAAACCAGCCCACCCCTCAGTTTCACACCCCTCAGACCAATGCACTGAAAAGAGAGGTTCATTCCTTTACAGTCACTCTCCCAACCACACTGCACCCATTAACTACTCTGAGCATTTCCAGATTTCTTCTTATTTCCTGTTTCCTCATTGGTTTCAATCCTGCATCACAAATTCACAAAGCTCCTGTTAAGTTAACCTCAGAAAAAGGATCTTAGCCCAAACTGGAGTTTTCAACAGTTCTTAGCAGTGGCCTAAATTCAATTTCTTTGAGCAACTGTGAAAAAAAATTTCACCAAAAGCTCTTTTAGGCATATCAGATAACTCTACTCCAACTCTGTATCAGTACTTTTCTCTACACTGCACTTTGCCATCCTCTTTGCACTACAGATGCCATGTATATTACAAATAATAGGCAGACAAGAATCTTACACCATTTCTTTGAGCCTTTTTTCTGCCCCCCCTCACCAAAATACAGAGACAGCTGAAGAGCACAAAGATGTTTATTCTCTTAGAAAGAGCAGCAGTGCTTTTATTGACTAATGCTGGCTTGGCACAGGAAATCTGATTAACGCCTATCATGTTAAGTCACGTTGTTTGCAAATTGCCCCCATTTCCCTCCCTCAGCCTCTCCACCAAAAAAAACCCAAGAACATCCCACATATTCACAGAAAAACTGTAGTATCAGTAAAGGAAAAAATTAGAGAAGTTTCATTCTCACTTTTTGAAGGGCACATGTTTCTTCAGAGGCAGAGATGGTAAGGTTTTCATAATGTTTGCTGACCTGAAAAAAAATACTGTATTTCCAGAAATGTGAAGGAATTCTGTTCCATTAATTCATTTGCATTTCATCCCCCATAAGATTAGGAACATAACCCTTTCTGTCTCCCCTGTCAGCTGACATTCCACATCACAGCTAGGCTGAGGCCACTGTCATGCCCCATTAAGCATTAGTGGACTTTGCTCAGCCAATACAAGTATTTAAAAACTCCCTAGAAAACATATTAATCAAATGGATCCGCAGTTGTGTAAAATCAAAGTTTTTAAATGTACCATATTTAATACGCAATGGACTGTCAAGCACCTCCAGCATGCCAAACTGGCACAGCTCATTGCACCTCCTGGCTTATGGAAAACATGTAGAAGCACAGCCCTTTTGATATGCCTCCTTTTTCCATATTTTTGTTTCCTTAAAAAAAATTCAAAGCTCCATTCTAAATATAGAAGCAACAGACAAAATTTAGTACAGAACATAACCTGAGCAGGACCATAAAGCCCGTGTCAGATCACAGTATGACTTACTCACCTGTGTGGGAAAACGAATATATAGATTCACATGCCCCATAAAATTTATGGCTCTCATTTTAAAACAAAGGTGACAAATACTTGTGCAATTTAGAAAATGGACCACTTTTCATGATTTAGCAGAGACACACGCAGCATACTGTGTTCCAATTACAAACTAAATGGCATGCATTCACTGGCAAATGGGAAACAGAAAATTATTTGCTCTGAATGTGTTGAATCATGAGAGAGAATTTGAAGTGGCACAGCACAGAAAACATCTCCAGCATGCATTTAATCCACACTGATCAATGCTTGAGGCTTCACACATGAATTAGTGACCAGCACAACATCTAATACTCCTGTCCCGTGCCACAGTAACAGCATTACACAGCCCAACAATAAAACATTCATCCATTCATTCGCCTCTAGTTGCTCTGTGCTGTTGCTGGAAGCTCCCCAGAAAGATCTCTCACTTCAGAACTCACGTGTGTAATATGCAGGGCATGGCCTCACCTTTAATGTGACTGGCTGTGGCAGATTTAAAAGTCACATAAGAAAGATGGGTAAAAACTCAAAGTTTAATGCGAGGAAGACTTGCAGTGTTCTTCCAGGGTGTGCCTCTCTTTCCTCCTTTTACTCTCCTGTGGCATTGGAACAGCCCTGGGCAAGAGGCAGCAGAGTCAGGCTCTGATCTCGGTAGTCTGGGGGGTAAAATAGAGCAACTTTAAGCCAATAACACAGGAAAGGCAATGGGTCCAGCATCTGTCCCTGGGAGGTCAAGAGCTACCATAACATGGTTCCTGATTAATTTCTGGCTTATATTGCCCTAACTCCATGGCCTGTGAGAGAGCTGTAGCTAAGTAACAGCTCCGCTAAACTCAAGGCAGTTACTCAAAATTTACACTAGGAGCTGAATCTATCAAGGCACATCCAAAGTGTGTGGAGGTAAGAAGAACATATGTGATTACAGGAAAGGCAAACACAGCAAAATAGAGACTTAAGTAGGTGAATAATGAAGAGAAAGCAGCACTCAAGTTGTTGTTCATACCCTTCTACTTCCATGCAAATGAAACAAACCTGAATGTTTGCCTGAACATGAGGGTAGGAAATGCCATTCATCACATTTACTCCTCATCCAGCACCAGCTCCACAGCTCATCTTCCTGAAATGAGGTTTACAAAGGTGATGAAACAGAATATGTATCCTGCAGCTTGTGTTTCAAACAGGAAAAGGTGTACCCACCAGCAAGGGAACTGGCTTAGCAAATCCAAACGCCTGCAAACAGGAAAAATGTGCATGGAGTCCTCTAGAAGAAAAAAGTAAAACAGTACATCTTTAAAAAAACCCTGCAGAGTGAGGAAGAGGCTGGAATAATTCCACTGTCCTTTCTTGTCTCATTTGAACTGAGTACAAGAAGGGCCTGAGGCAGAGCTACCAGCCAGGAGCACACCTCAGGAACACAAACCTGAGGAGAGATGCTGCAGAGGTGGACAGCTTGTGGAGATGGTGGGACCTCACCACAGCAGCAGTGCAGTATAACCCTCAGGTGTGAGGGAGAGAGATTGCTCACTGGACTGATGAATACAGGCACATACACAAGATAATTTGGGGGTATTACCTAGTTCCATGTCTCCTTTCATTGACATCACTGGAGTTTGGAATCTGACAAATGAGATTGAGCTACTACCAAGGACTTCTACTCACTATTTCACCCCCAAGAAAAGGCTGGTATCAGCAACATCAAAGAAAAACCCATTCCCTACTCCACCAAAGCTCTGCATCATTCTGAAGTGGAAGAATAGTGTCACAGTGGTAAGAATCAAACCATACATGCTGCTAAAAGGTGAAAAATTCAGCTTTGTACTATACATAATGTATATATACATTAAGAGTGATGGTATGTATTCCTTCAAATCCCGGTCTCTTCCAAGTTCTAAAACAAACCTCCCTACATATTTTGACAGAAATGGCAAACCTCAGAAAAAAAAAAAAAACACAAAACCCAAAGATATCAAGGGGGCAACCTCAGTGCAAACTCAAGAAAGCCTCAGTCTTTTCCCTAGACTGCACTTTTCATTCATTTTGTCTTACAGCATAGTACAAATTGCTGAGCTAAAGAATCTCCTGATTTCAAACATAAAAGCACAGAGTAACAAGGCCGTGGTCTGAAGGATCACTGCTTTGCCTTTCTCATACTCAGACAATCCTTGCTCTGTTCTGCACAGAGAAGGAAACTGTCCACCCTGTTCACACCACATCCTCCGGGACAGATGAGCACCCAACATACCGAAGTGGCTTCCCCCAATGCACTCCCTGAATTTTTAGTTATTTAAAAAGAACAACAGCAAACAAAAGCTCAATTGTGAGTACATCCTGAACTTAAAATCATCTAGAAAAGACCTTCCTTCATTCCCTGCTGTAGCTTTTTTCATCGCTGCCAGCTACACCGCAGTGCCCTAGGGTAAGTCACAAAATTCTCCATTCTTTTGAGACAGGAATAGTTCAGCTTAGAGAAGGAGCCATTGTCCATGTGACGAGATACATGTACCTGATGTCAGCACTGGGTTTGGGAAATAGGAAACCAAGTTGAGAGAGAAGAAGAGGGAGAACTTCGTTGTAATACAAAAGCATCCACATCAACAGGATTTGGTTTAGTACTCTGGCAAGAACTCCTTGCCGAGGTACTGAAAATGCACTCAAAGATCACATCACACCTGGGACTCTGTGATATTGGATGTGATGCAGAGACTGTCACTGCCAAAAACTGTTTTCATACTAAGCAGACCGTACAAAGAGTAGGAAGAGAAATGAATAATTTGTAGCCATCAAACCAGCACTGTCTTAAAAGAGCTGGAGAGCAAATGCAGATTTTATATTTTGCACAGAAGGAGCAGCAGGTATCAGACACAGTGCAAACTACCTGACAGCCTGTCTCCTGTATCTATGCTTAAAGAGCTCCATATTAGCATAGTACATGAACCAGCACATCAAGTTAAGAATAAGCATTATACATCACAGTCTTCACAGAATCATGCAGGGTTGTTGTGACTGAAGTGCAGGACCTGGCAGTTCACCTTACTGAACCTGATACAACTGGCATTTCAATCCAGCATGTCCAGATCCCTCTGCCTTCCTACTCCCCAGCAACCTTGTGTTGTCTGTAAACTCGTAAGAGTGCACTCAATCCCGTCAACCAGATCATTGAAAAGGATATTAAATGGGACTGGCCCCAGTACTGAGCTCTGGAGGGCACCAGTGGTGCCTGGCAGCCCACTGGGTGCAGCAGCACTCACCATCACCCCCTGGGCCCAGCCACACAGCCAGTGTTTTACCCAGTATTCCCATCCCATCCATCTGCAGACAGTTTCTCCAGGAGAATGCTGTGGGAGATAGTGCCAAATGCTTTACTAAAGTGCAGGCAGACACATCCACAGCCTTTCCATCATTCGCTAGGCAGGTCACCTTGTAACAGGAGAACAGGTTGGTCAAGCAGGACCTGCATTTCCCAACCCCATGCTGGCTGGGGCTGATCCCCTGGTTGCCCCATGTGTGATGTCACTGCCCCATAGCATTCCCCAACACCAAGGTCAGGGTCAGCAACACTCCTTTCCACTAGCCTATATGTCTCATACCAGACCACACAGAACAAGAGTTTAACTCTTTCCTCAGACCAGAAAGGGAGATGATTTCCCAGCTATCCAAACAAAAAACTCCAGTCTTAAATGCTCAGCTCTTACACACTGATTTCTGACCCGACTTCAACACTGTCAAGATTGTGGTGGGAGGATCACACTCCTCAGGATGACCCCTTTGACAGTGATCCCTGGAGTACAATCAGAGCAACCAGGCACACTGAGGAGCACGCTCTGTAAAGGCAGGGTATGTGAGGAGCTTTGCATCTCCATGTCAGGTCTAAGTCAGCATCTCCCAGTGCTTCTGGTAGCAGGGGAGGCAGATTCTAGCAGCAGCAGCAGGATGGGGATGCTGGGCTGGCTTTCCACCACAAGGACTATTTCTGTAATAGCCTTTTCAGAAACTGCATCTTAGGAGGATGTTATAACCTCCCTAGTAAGGAGGGAAAGGGAATATAACAAGAACCAAGTAAGCCCACTCACATGTTCAAAGGCAGAGAATTACAGTCTACAGCTCTGATACAAAATGGTAACGCCAAGCCTGCAGCTGCCTTCCCTTCCCAGATGTTAGCAGGCATCTGCTATAAGCACACACCTCTGTGGCTTGCTGTCAGCCATCACCAAAGGCTGGAGAGGTGGTAGATCCACAAAGAAAGCAGAGACTCTAGGACCAGGATTTATGTAATTTCCCTCCTTCTTCTGGGGTTAAGGACCAGCATTATAGTCTGCTGAGAAGTCCAAAGGAGGAAAATTAATAATTTATGTAATTATTAATTGTTTTAATGAACATTGCTCTTAGATTTGCTGACAATTGCTTGTCATACAGCTTAAAACTGGCTGTGGATCAAGTCAAGGGTAAATGCACACAATTTCCTCTGTGCCAGCCAGGCTCCTCCAGCTCCAAAGATTCCCATGCCACAAGAATCTCTCCATCACAGCTGCCACAAAACCACAGCCAGACGGAGCTGGGATAGCAACAGAAGGCAGGAGACTCTACACGCACCATTTTCCTTGCCCCATCTGGGAGACTACTCAGATTTCAGGCTCTAGCATGGCTTTTCATCTTCTCAAGCAGGCTCTGGTAGCTGCTGCTCAGGGCTTCCTGCACTTCATGCTTCCTGCTAACTCACACTGTGTTGTTACTTGCAGAAGCTAGATTGCCACATTTTCACCTTTTTATATGAAATTGTGGTTAAAATTAGAGCTAATTTGGGGGAAAAGTATTTTCAAAATTTTAAATAAAATGCATATTTTCGCTTCAAATTTGTAACAATTGGCAGGCAGTTTGATTTTCCCATCAAGAAGATTCAAAACTAAAATATGCATGTTTAATAATGGCAGTTATTTTACGAGTTTTTCTGAGCATGTCCATTTTTTCCCCCACTTCTTCCTGTCTGCTCTTATTTATGCAAAGACTTGGAAAAGTATGCAAGTTGCTCACTCCTCCCAACCCTGTCAGAAGGTTTAAAAGAACGTATTTTTCATAAGATAATGAGAACTTACTTAAAAAGCTTTTATGAAAAGCTGCATTGTGTTTATGCTTTTTAGAAGCAACTAAAAATTTCACAGGCAAATTTGAAGTATAAATAACCACTCGGCAAAAAGTTTTCCTTCAGAGAACTTGGTCTAGCAGCCACTGAAGTCTGACAGTCAGAATGCTGTGTGGACTTGGATCTATATTAACTCAAAAGCACCCAGGTTCCTCCCCCAGACACATCTTTCTTACTATGTCATACATAACTAGAAACTCAAGTTTGGTGTTGAGGCAATTTGACAACACATGCATACCTTAAGAAGTTTTTTGATGCTACAAGGCGTAGTGGGGCTACATATCATTGCACTGCAACGTCAATCTTCCTCAACAATTACCAGAATAACAGTTTCTGCCTTTTTTTTTTCTCTACAACCGAAACTGCTTTCTTTTCTCACTGAAAAATAAAACTCTCATTGCCTTGGGAATTTACTAGTAAATTCCCATAAGGAGCAGTCTTACTCTGCCTTTCCACTTAAAAAATTAAACTTAAAAAGTGACAGAAATTGGCCAAAGGCAAGAATGAAGGAATCATAGTGAATGCACTGAAGGATCACAGTCAAAACATGCCGTTAAAGACTAATAAGAATTGTGGCTTTAAGGCAGGATCTAATCAAAAGAAAAGACAGAGCACGTTGTATTAGTTGTTCAGCAGATGACACCAACAAAATGCAGGAATGGGGAAAAAAAAAACAGCTTTGTAATACATGAGGTGCCTTCTTTCCAGTAAGAGAGAGCTGTTAGACCATTACAAGAACTCTTCTGGGATAAAGCAGACAGTTCTGTCACCTATAGTCACAAAGAGCTACTAAGATCATAAGTGTATGAAATAGGGCTAACAGTATGATCAGGAAGAAAAAAAACCATCCCACAAAGTGGAACCTTGATTATAAAAACAAAAGCGAAAACGTATGTGATCATTCTCCATATAAACCTTCAGTAAGTATCCCTAAGGAATTAACATGCACTGACATTTTAGCCGGGGACTATACAATGGTTTCTAATCACAAGTGTTGGACTATCGAACAACTTTTTGGTAGCAGTGATTCCTAGCTTGTTTTAAAGCGAGTTTAATCAGTTAGTAAAACAGTTAATGTCTTTGACAGCACAGACCTGGACTTCTTGACACAGAAGATTCATTCCACAAATTTTCTTTCATGTTTCTGAACTCCTAAAGACTAAATGAATCCATGTTTCCATCTGCTGGCTTGAAACATTTTGTTCAGCAACAATATTCTTCCAACATTTATCCTTGTCACCTGTTCATTAAGCACTAGATATGGAATTACAGCTCTGCCAAAGAAAGAACATATCTAGGCTCTTCCCATCTAAACAGAATGCTCTTTCATCCTGTTATGTAAGTTTTCTTCTCCCCAGAGGAATCTCGAAACACTTAAATGCCATGCACTGGTTTACTGTAAACAGAGATTTACCAATTATAGCATGCAGCTCCTCTGGGGTGAGACGTGTCAGCTGTTTTAACAGCCCACAGCAGGCACGCACAACAGACAAGAGCATGTCCTCCTGAACACGCCAAGGAGATTCTCTGGTAAACAGGCTGGAACTACACTAAATTTGGACTCTGGCCAGGACTTCATGTCCAACACCTCCAAATGGTCCCATAGTATCTCTGAAGCAACAGGGAACTTTGTTTTAGGCTATATCCAAGTGAGGCTCTAGAGTTGCAGACATCAGGATGGCACATAAATGGTCTATTAAAAAAACTGATAAATCAGCATTAGGACCAAGGACCACTGTGAGGCAGGATAAGGATATTTTTCCCAATTTACAAATAAAACAAGGCTCTCTGTACCTAAGTAACTTCAACACCATAGCAAAGGAAGTCTGTGGTGGATTGAGCCCCAGTTTATACCCCAGTTGTTCCTTCTTTAGCTGTTCATGAAGCCGTCCATTGCTGCAAAGAATAAATATGATGTTTATCCATGGAAGTGAAAAACTCCCATGCTTATAAAGTGTCTCTTCCCAAAAACCCAGACTAACTTCTTGGGTTTCAACAACTCCTAT
Organism: Corvus brachyrhynchos; assembly: GCF_000691975.1. NCBI lineage: Eukaryota > Metazoa > Chordata > Aves > Passeriformes > Corvidae > Corvus > Corvus brachyrhynchos. The sequence goes on along the minus strand of NW_008236478.1, from coordinate 9,571,512 downwards.
TTCACCATTTCTAGTATGTGAAGAATGCAAGTACCCTGTCCTTTCAGGAAAAGCTGCCTCCATATGTTAATTTCCATGACAGCCTTGACACCCATTTGTCTACGTATCACTTAAAACCAGTAGATTTATTTTTAGTCTAAGCTATGCCACCAAAAGTAGTGAATCCATTTTGTCCTCCATAACAGCTAAAATAAAGTTTTGCACTTTCATGGTTTTACCCATCGAAAGAGCTCCCAATGCTGCACAAACTGGTGCACCATGGGGGTCCATCAAATAGATCTACTCCATGACAACAATGTATAAAGACTGTGACTGAAATCTCCCCATGGTCTCATGAGTGGAGCACTATTTTCAACCTTATTTTACAGCTGGGGTAAAAGAAATTGCAGAAATTTGCTGCAGAACAGGGCATTGAATTTAAATTACTCAGGTCATATGCAAAACTTCTAAGCACTAGACCAGTCTTCCCTTTACTGTAAAAGAATAGAACAGATCACAATGTGCTCAGGTGACAATATTATACTTCTCTAAATTGCGTACTTCTTAAACTACAAGCTTCAGATTATTGGAAACTTTGATGTTCCCCAATGTCCTTTCATAGCCCAACTCCTCCTCTCTCCTCTACTCCACTTCCAAACTTTGCTGCATTTGAAAATGCCATATTCTCCTGGTGACACATCCCAACCATGTAGGGTGGCAGCTGAGTCACCTCCCTGCTGTGACGAGGTGTAATGATGACAAGCACCTCACAACTGCACAATCCTTTTTTGGGCTCTTTGTGTTGGAGGTTGCTCTATACAAAGGCTGGGTGGGAGGAACAAATCAGGGTGGAAGAACTCCACACACACACAAAGGAGAAAGGAGGGATTGGAGGTGGCCCTGGCAATCAAATTACATCTTCAAGCACAGTCAAGCTAAAGGGCACCTAGAGAACCAGGCACAGACTGAAAACCAGGAATGAGTCAGAGACTCATTTGGGCTGACATCTACTGAAAGCTCTGAATTAAAGCATCTCTTGAAGCATCTATGTCTCTCCACAGACTGTGGAGATACAGGATGTAGCACCACATCTTCGGCACTGATGCCAGCTTAAAATGTTCCTCTCTTTCTCCCACCAATTCTGCCTCTTCCAGTTCATGAGGAGGTTCAGTTTCTTCTCAGGCTTGCTAATAAGGCTATTTGTGGGGTTCTCCTGGAAACTGGAAAAGTAAATTATCCTAATTTAAAATGTCCTTTTTGTCAGGGGGAAAAGGGCCAGAAATCCTGTCATCCAGCTTTGTTGTTCAAGACAATGGACCAGAACCACAGATCCAGTTTCACAGTTTGCCTAAAATTCCCACATATCTTTCTGACTAAACCCTCATACCCAGATCAGACAATGTTTTACAAGGCAGATGATCATATAGCATCCACAGTAATAACTACTGCCTAAAGAGCAATAGGAAAGCTCTGAAGAATCAGACTGTTCAGTCTAAGCTGGACTTTGCTGGGTAGGTGGGAAAAAAGTCCTTCCAAACAGGTGACATCACATTATCCCAAGTGCATGATTTTGCCTCGAGTCCTTGAAGGCTGAAGCCCCTGTCTGCTGTTGTATGCGAGAGAGAAGCTGAACTCATGGTGCCAAACAGCCAGAAAACCAGCATATTTACATTCTTCCCCCAAAGGATAGATTTGCTAATGAATGTTGGCCTCAGCAGCATGGCAGATCACCTATATACATCCTCCTCTCTCTAATGCTCAGAAGTCTGGCAGGTGTGTTTTCTAAGTTTGAAATGATGGTTTTAAGCAAAAAATTGTCCAGTGTGGCACGTGGCTAACCAAAGAAACAAACCTGGAACTTATCACCAAACCATAACATTCTTGCACATTTACTTGTGCCTCCTTTCTCTGAACTAGGAACTGCATTATGCCAGATGGCATTATAATGTCCTGGAAATATTTCCTGCAAACTCCTGGAAAAACTCATTTCCTCTTTGTCCTGCACCATGAAAGACGCATTTTCTCCCACCAATTGGTCCACCAAAATACTGGTTTATTTACAACTAATAGAGAAACAGGGTAACTACAAGCAATGCTAGAGCATTACTGACAACTAAGGATAGGAAGCTTTCTCTGTTCTCTTAGTGTTCACCACTTAAATGTAGGCCCATTTGGTATGTCATCATGACCTGAAGACCCTTATCAGATGAAACTACTGGTCAGTAATTCTCCTGTTCTATGCTCTACTTCAAGTCAGCTCAGAACCAATTTCAAATGCTTTTAAGAGTAAACTCTATACAGGAATCATTTATCGACACTTTCTTGCAACAGGAGTTGAGCAATTCTTCCTGCAGAGGCCACACTAAATGTCTGCAATGGGTTTGACCTCACAGGATACATCCCTGATGTAGTCTTTGTCCAGTTTATCCTCTGGGGAGCAAGAAGGGAATAGAAAAAAGTCTAAGAGCAAAAATGAGAATTCAGTGCATTGTAGAGTGTTCTCCCTGGTGTAATTGTCTTGGCTGCACAAAAGCATAAAGTACCTATTTCTGGGGCTTCTGTAAGAATCTCAGCTTAACAGCTGACCCTTATATACAGCCTAGTTACAAAAAGAGATGCTCCATCTTTCACACATCACTTCCTCACCTTTGGCTGAAGTAACTGGAAAGGGATCAATGATAAAGATAAAACCTGAAAAATCAGATGTGTTCCCAAAGGGGCCAGGAGTTTTTCACTTGTATTTAAAAAGCTTTGAGAAATGTTAACAGTAAGTCAATACAGACAGGGGAAGAAATGCAGTTGAGCTGCCCCTTACTCCCAGGAGCAGGCAGGCAAGGAAAGGGCACAACACCCACACAGTAAAAAGAGATCTGCAAAGTTAATGCCTCTCTCAAGCTTGCAGCAGACCAGAGTGTAACTGTGAACCCAGCATGCTGTGCAAGCTGCTCTAAACTGGCTAAGAGCAGTCACTTTATTCTGCACTTATCAGTGCCTTTGGCACTGCTTATCCTGGTTTCAGCTGGGATAGAGTTAATTTTCTTCCTATTACCTGGTACGGTGCTGTGTTTTGGATTTAGGATGAGAATAATGTTGGTAACACCCTGATGTTTAGCTGTTGCTGAGCAGCACTTACACTAAGTCAAGGACTTTACAGATTCTTTGCCTGGCCAGCAAGAAGGCTGGGGGTGCACAAGAAGATGGGAGGGGGCACAACCTAGGCAGCTGACCCCAGCTGGCCAAAGGGATATTCCAGGTCATATGGCATCATGCTGAACAATAAAGCTGGGGGGAGTTGGCTGGGGGTGGCAGCCTGCAGACTGCATGAGAGATTGCATGGCAGGAGAGGGACACAGCGGATTCCCAGCCTTGCACCATCCCAGCCAAACCAGAGCATCCAACTCAAGCCTTTAAGTTTGCTCTGAGACAGATAGGAAACGTGCATGCTCACTCCCAGGAGCTGTGCACTGTGCTGCCTCACCCAAAACCTTCTGTCCAAGGCAGCAGCAGATGAAGGTTCAAATACCCTGCCATAATGCTTAGCAGAGCTTGCTGGCCACTTCACACACAGGAATCCTGCACGTGTTGGGGGAAGATGACATCTACCCCTGTGGTACCTTCATATGGACAAGCATTACTGAAGAGTCACCAGATTCCCAGCAGCACCTGCTAGAGGACCCAGACTCATTACATTTCAAATTTCTACTTAATGTCACCCCTAGCCCTTAGAAATCAGTCTTTAATGTTTACAGCCCTACAAGAACCCCTTTTAAAAGGCTTCTTCATTTTCTGATCTTTTTGTGTCTCATACCTAATCAAATGTGGTAAACTTATTCTATAGTCCTTTCTACGCATTCTCTCCCTCAAGATAATTTTCAAGTGATTTTTTTTCCAGCATCTGCTCCTTCCTGTTTCTGTACCACTGCTGTGAATGGGATTTTTCTTCTTGACATCAAAAGAAGCAAAATAGGGCTTCCTAAGATAGTTTTCTGGCTGATTACACAGAAGTAGTGCAGTAGTCATGAGCAACAGATAAGTAGCTTTAACACACCATAGTTTCGCTTCTTTGGGCTGCAGAACAACATAAATATGTTAATGCACCCAGCTCTGTGCCCTGCAGAGCTCCACAGCAGCCTCTGCTCTTGGCTGCAAAGGCGAGCACACACCTCAGTGGGAAGGGCTCCCTGTCTGCAGCTGTGCACAGGCAGCAGCACAACAGCACAGCAGCCTCCAACCCCCTGAGTGCACCCTGGGCCACTGCTAAACCACATGGGGCCAACATGGGAGGTGGTGACAGCTGGAGATCTCCCTCGGGGGGTGATGCGGCCATTGGGTGGGGAAGTAACACGGCCCTGGTCCTCTGAAGAGGACTGGCCACGAAGAATAATGAAGAATAGTCTGTAGCTGTCCACCTCAGCCACAGATCCCATCCAGATCATGCCTGAACTAACCCACTCACTGATTTCTTTTTTCTGTTTGTAAAAAACAAACAAAAGAAAACAAAAACCCTCTGGTGCTCCCTTGTGTTCATATTTAGGTAGCAAGAAGCTGGAAAAACCATGTAAAGTAAAAAAGGAACTTTGCAAAGGGGTTCAAGCAGGCAGTACTTAGAGAATAATTTCCTGAACACAAACTGTCTTCACTGGCTGGCAGCACAGAGACACTAAGTTCTATGCATTGCAAAAGCACAGTCTGTAGCAAACTACAGTCCTGGTCAAAGGAGCAGAGATAGTAGGAGGGATGAAAAGACACTCAGGAGGATAGAAGGGCACAGAGAGGTTCAGTGAAAGCAGAGCCCAGGTCTGCTTTTGGCAGGTTCAAATATCTGCTGTAGAACATTCCATATGACAATATTATATGTATGCTTGTATAGAGATATGTAATTCTTTCCTATGGATCCATTATGGAATTGTCATAAAAGAAAGCATCTCTCAATAAGTAATTCTTCTGGAGAATAATTTACAGTTATGTACACAAGTCATCTACCAAACTGCAGTTGCATCTAGACTTCCATTTCTGTGGTAGTTCATAAGATTTTCATGCAGTGGCACAATTTTGCTTGTATTCCTGAGACTGCAGGCAAATGTTTAAATATTTTACAAATAGAAAACCATTTTGAATTAATTTTTTAAGCCAAGATGTAATGTTTCTATTCCTATTTGATTTGAGGAGTTTCATAAAGTTAAAGAATGCCCCGGCTGGGACTTGAACTGAGAAACCAATGGCTCTTCTTTTTACAGATACAGACTGATTCTGCACTGAATGCATGGGATGACTTTTGAACTTCTGGCTAAACTCAAAACACTAAATTATAAACATACTTCCATTTTATATTCCCTTACTAGCTGCATTCCAGTATCCCAAAATTCTCACTATATCCTGGGACAAATCTGAGCAATCCAGTGCTGCAGACCATATCTGAATGAGATCTGGAGCCTTCATGTGGTGCCTGAAAGGAAGGAGCCAGCTAGAAGACATTAAGCTATTTTCTATATAGATTCTTCATCCATGTCCTTTACCTGATGAATGGCTGCACAAGTCTGAATTAGGAGTTTCCTTGAAAATACAATCCAAAACCAACAAATTGACAGGCAGTTATAGGATGAAAAATATACCCTAGAAAATGGATCGAGTTGATGTTCCTCAAGCTGTACAAGGCAATAAAGCAGGAGAAGAACTGCTAAGTCAGGTCAAGCCCTACACAATGTTTGAAATAATCCAGGTAGAAACTTCTTAGAGATTGCTGAACTAAACAAAAAGGAAGTCTGTGAGGTTTAAGATCTTCAGCTCTTACATTTTCTACTCTTTCCTCAGCTCCTTGCCAGAAAGAAACCCCACTAAGGAAGATGTTGTTCTCATTCGGAAGTTCTTTGAGAACTTTCAATTCCTGGTTTTTGCATGGATACAGAAATTTAGCAAAGACCTTAAGGTCTTCTGTGTTCTCTGGTACTTTGCCATACAAATAAGTCGGGTATTTAGTGCCACAAGTCTGTGACAATATCTTTGTGGATGTGTGGTGGGAAGGAAGAGTGGATCTTTTGTCATCCTTGAAGAGCACAAGAGGAAGGTGATTCTGCCCCTTTATTTCTGGTCTCTGAGACCCTTCCTGGAGTGCTGTGTCCAGCTCTGGAGCACTCAGCACAGACATGTTGGAGCAAGTCCAGAGAAGGGCCACAAAAATGATCAGAGGGCTGGAGCACCTCCCCTGTGAAGACATAGAGCTGTGACTGTTCAGCCTGCAGAAGAGAATGCTTTAAGGTCCTTTCTAACCCAAACATTTCTGTGACTCTGTGAGAAGTTTGCATTAAATATTCAAAATATGATGAAAAAAAAAGGATACACAAGTCTGCCAGCCTGCTACAGAATTCTCCTCTGCTGTCCAAAACATTTTTACTTTCAAGAACCAACTTTCACAGAATAATTTATGTTCTTTGTTTCTTATGCACTTCCTTGCAAACATTGAAATCAATCATGTCTAGAAACCATCTGACCCAAATAGGAGAGGATTATGCAACAGCATGTCATTAGTGAATCAATGTTGTCTGACCAGGCCATGTGCTTGTCAAGGTCACATTGATTTCTTTAATTATTGCAGCTGACCTTCCTGGAAAATCCATCCATGTTGCAGTGGTTACAGGTGTAGACTCACCTCATTTCTTGCTAGGCTTGCAGGATGTTTGGTAGCTTTTTCATCCAAGTTTCCACTCTTTATCTGAAGCACCATTGCTCTCCATGTGTTATGCCCAACTCCAGCAAAACCCACTGCTGCAGTGTGTCCTGCTTTCTCTGGCTGGACACATTCAGCTGCTGAGATACCTCATTAAATCCTCTATTCTGAAAGCACCAGAAGCTACATGTGCTTAGCACACAAAAACCGTATCATTCTTTATGGGAAACTGAAAAGTATCAAATCTCTAGGGTGTGATCATAAAAGTTTCATCTTTGGCCATCGAGAAGTGCTCCTTATTATCCACTGGGTACACAGCAGGAAGTGTAATAGGAACAACATAACAGACAGGACTGTTCACTGAGAGTATCACCTTTTACTTTTCAGTCAGGCAATTGTTGAAACTTGTCCTCCTCATCTTTTAAAGCATAACATTATGAGGTGCACTGAAGAAAAACACTTCAGAATATAATTAGATATGAAGGGCAATAAGCAGAAAGTTCTATATTTATTACCAGATGTTAGTGGCAAGTTGCAATACAAGCATGTAGCCTGGCAGCAAAGATCAGGCCCAGCAAGAGTTGGGAATAAGAGCCAATTCACACGGGAGGTGTTATGTCCCAGGCTCAAGAGTGGTGTCAGATATTCCAGCAGTTTCTTTACAAAATAGAGCCACACAGCCAAATCAGGGTGCAACATGAGTGAGAATGTTATTTCTAGGCAGAGTACAGACTGGTGGCAGGCAGAAGAACTCCATGTGCCAAGCAAAACCAGTTAGCCAACTGTCTCTGCTCTTTGAGTGTGAACATGTTGCTTTTCTTCTGCTTGCATGATTTTTAAAAAAATTTTTTATTTTTAATGAATTCTGTCCCTAACCCTAGGGTAAAGCAGCCCAATTTTCAGTGCTGCTAATAAAAGAACTCCCATTAAACACAAGATTTAATAAAGAAAACAACCAGTCACATAGGTAAAAACAAAAAAAATTGGCTGGAGGAGAAGTCTTCGACAGAAAATTTGGAGCAATCAGAGAACACCAATGTGGCTGCTTATCCTGCAAGATAAAGATATGTGAGGAAAGTGACGAGCTAGTTCCCCTGGTTAACACCTGATTAACAGTTGTATCAGTACAAAGCAATGATGAAACAATTGAAATTCTCCTCATTAAAATAACACAGACAAGGAGAAAAATATTTTTGAAAATGATAACTAGTTAACACAAGCTTAACTCATTCCCCAGCTGGGTGAGCAGGGAATGGAAAAACACTGAGAATTTGGAGAAACTGTTCTCCGAAGACAAGTGAGAAGTCCCTCTCTTCCCCTATACAAGAACCCCAAGAACCAAACATTGACTTCTTTTTTTTTTAACTCTTCAAAACCCATGAGTTGATTATGTGCACAGACGGTTCCATCTTGGGTGTCAGCTGTAAAGTAAATATATAGGGATTCATTAAATTCTTACAATGACACCTGGTGTTGAAGCACAAGCACCTCTTAAAACACTATCAGGGCCAAATTTTTGGAAGATGCTGGCCCTCACTTTCATTACATCCACCAAACATTGGGAGCAGTCTATAAATAGCACCAAAGCCAGTGCTCTTGTCATGTACACAGTGTCCGGTTGAATTAACATGAATTGAGCATGACAAAGTCCTATCTTTAAGGAAAGGGAGTAATCATGTGAGTAATGTGAGTAACACATTTCCACTAGGTCAGTTCCACCTCCTAGCCTTCCACCATTTCAAGCAACACTGATTTCAAAAGCAAACTCCAGACTGTCTGGTGCGTTACTACAAGGGTAGAAAGTCAGTCCAACAGTCCAGTTAGGACCCCTCTGGCAGAGAAGGGACCTCTCAATTAATCAGTATTGAGAGCTTGCCTGTTTTTTAACTCTGAAGTTATAGCAGTGCTGCAACACATTCTGCTTTTAGCAAAGTGAACTGAGTTTGAGTGCTTAATTCAAAGTAAACCAGTAAAATCATACAGACAAATCTTCTCCCCATATGTCTCCTGGGACAACAGCCAGGGTTGACTTTCATGTCATCCCAGCAAGCACAACCCCTGAGGAATTCAGTTTAATTTATTCTAACACCTCTGCAGAAGATGCATTGCAGCAACCCAAACATCAAGCAAAGGCAGCTACAGTAAACCCCAGTATCTCCACGCTCAGTGCACAGCCCAATATCTATATATCTGCAGAAGAAAATTTCCTATTTCTGAAAGTAATCTCTGCAGCAAATCTTACTGCAGGCAGTACAGTTTCATATAAATTCACAGATCTATATGCCCTCTGACATGCTCATTACAATTTGGAAATCCCTTTGAGAGTGCCTGCCCATTCCACCCATCCTATTTTTTTTAATTAACTGGTCATTTTCAAACCAGTTTCATGAACCAAGGGAGGCTTCGGAGACATGAACTTCCTCAGAAGAGTTTCAGTACAAGTAATTGGATAGAAAAGGGCCCCCCAAATTAATGTCTCTTCCTGCAAAATGTTTTTCTGTTAGACATCAGAAAACTCAGCCCTTTCTCTCCCTGCCCCAGTCTTATGGATGGAAGAGAGACAAAAAAAGAGTCAACAGCCATGCTGGAAAGCAGTCTTCATATATTTTGATGCTCCTGGTGCAATTTCTTGAAAGTTAAGACAACTTCTGAGATAGTGATCTCAAAGGTGCAACTTCAGCCTGAGGTTTGGGTACAGTGAGGAATGAGGACACATAAAAACACACTTGGGCTTCTCAAAAAAACTGCTTGGTTTGTAATCTTGAAGGCAAGTGGGCAGCTATCATTGCAGTATTGCTTCCAAGGGCATTGCAGACATGAATTTACAGTTTGGGGTTTTGGCTTGTTTTGTTTTTAGGTTTGGGGCGTTGGGTTTGTTGTAGATGGTGTGGTGATGGTGGGTTGTTCTGTTTTGTTTTAAAAGCTTCATCCTCCAGATAGAGCAGCTTCTGGGAGAGGCCAGGCTGGCAATTCATGTAGCAGGTAACAGAGGAAAGCTGCACATAATTGAGACAAAAGAGAAAGGTGTACACAGCTCAGACAGTTTTAATTGAACGTGTTTAAAAACACCAAGGCAACATCTTGCATCAAAAGCTCTCTGTGGCTTGCAGCTGGTGCCAGCTCTGCCACTGATGTCTCAAGTGTTTCAGGGCAATTACTTCTGCTTTGTGAATCTCTTATCCATAAGACAGAAAACAAGAAGCAAAGCTGTTTGCTGACACAAATGGGTGCAGGGTCCCAGTTATTAGCCCAGTCAAGGACTTGAGAGATCAAGTTTCTCCTCCTTGTAGTAACATTGGCTTCCTGTAAACAGGTGACGTGGGCCTGGTTCATAGTACTCCCTCCAGCATTGAAAAAATCTTGGAGTTCTAGTGTGGCATCTAAAATCAAAACAATGATGAATGATAAGCTACTGAAGGGCTTTAATTTTTTCCCTGTCTTTCCACTAACAGGTAGTTAGGAGTTTTCAAGCTAATCCCTCTGCTATGTTGCAAGATGCTGATGGACTTGAGTATATAGTGATTGAAACCAGGGGTACAGAGAAAAACAACTCTGTGAGAAACAAATTACTTAATGTTCCAGGAAATTTATTATAACAATTCTTAGTTCTCAAGTAATATTTTCTTTATACTAAAAAGTGCTAATTAGTACAATTATCCCTGTGTGGGATGATGATTGTGAGTAATATTAGAGAAAACTGGGAAGTTATATTATTCAACATTCCAGCAGAAGTTAGTACAGAAATTATAAGATGGAATGCAGTTGGCATGTACAAAATGTATTTCACAATGATTCCCACACAACACAGCCTGCAACCTTGTGTACAGACTAAGAGGGATGAAATGAAGGTGGGAGCAGGTGGAGACATGGCAGCCAGGCTCTGCTGTAATCCTTGCAGGGGTGGGAAGTCGATGGTACCACGTAGCTGATAAATTCACACAGCAGCTGTCAACCAAAGGAGACGGGCGATGTCTTGCTGCTGACCCAGCAACTGTGGCAAAATAGCTCTCCTCAGATGAACTTGGTTCTCGCACACCTCCATCTCAGAGTTACCTGCCTCCAAGTTACGACCACCCTTCACTGAGCATGTGCTCTATATTTCAATGACTATATTTTTAAGAGCAAAGCAAGAGACTTTTACAGCAATCAGTAACAAAGGTATGTATGACTGGAGTCACTCAGGCTCCACCTGAATGGAAAGAAATAGTACCATGGTGAATTAAGGATGGGGAGAAGCCAGGGAGGACTGCATTGTGACTTCTGGGATCAGTTAGTGGGCTGAAACTGTTTTTTCCCCCATAGGGATCCTACTGGGTAAGAATCATATCCGGTGCATACTGAATGATCCCCTCGAGCAACTTTCATTGGTGATTTGAGCTTGGCTCTGTATTGCTTTAAATTCAGTTTAAATGCAGTTGCCAGCAGCAGATGACATTCATCTAAAAGCAGGGAGAGCCAGGAGGGGGGTCTCTTCCTAGATTATAATAGAGGATTCAACTTTCTTAAACTGTAGGCACACGCCCCTGAACAAGTTAGTCAAGCCATACTTGGGTTCAGTGGAGTCATCATAACAGGACACCGACAGACTGGTCAGGCACAAGAGAGAAGTCACATTTTATTTGACATCTTTGTTGTGGACATTTAACCACTAGCAAACCATAAATGAGCCATGAACAGCACAGGCCCAGTATAAATATGAACACTGTTTGTTACAGCTGGCTGCACACCCTCTGGAGAAGGTCCTATTGATCTGATGGAGAGGAAGATAACATTTTAATAACCATTTAGTTAAAAGAAATTGTTAATGAACTGTTTAACAAATGGAAACTTCAAGCATTACTCAATTGAAAGAAAATATCTCTGTCCAATTTTAGAGCAGAGAGACCTCTGTAATAAGTGCTATCAGCTAGCAAAACATAAAAATCTGAAAGAGTATTCTCTTTTTCATTAGAGTTGGGAGAAATTTATGCTATTCTATTTGCACATATCTTTATTGGTTTAATATCTGTTACACTGCCCCGGAATTCTATGTAAAATAGGTCAAACAAGAAGTCCAGCAGATTATTTCTACAGACTTCTAGAAGTAGCACAGGGTGTACTCAACTTACAGATTGTGTTTATCCATTGATCACAAATGAACAATAAAAACCAGTCCAAAACTGGTCTTCCATGAACGGCTGTTCTCAAATTATTTGGAGTATTTCTCCTAAACACAACAGAAACAGTTATGCATATCAGAAAGAGCTAAATCATGCTGTTGAAAGTATTTCAAGGTCTCCAGAAAATCAAACCAATCAAACCCACCAGGTCATGCATAAAATCATCTCTGTGGCTTCACTGTATGTGTGGTAAGTAGCAAAACAAGGCTGAGGAAGCCAAGTGTTTTAACTGAAGGTGTTTAGCCAGGCCTGGTTAACTTGACATCGTGAAGGATTAAGGGCAAGCAGAATGTCAACCAAACCATGGTTTGGACAGATGCTGAAGCCCTCAACTAATGAAGAAACTTTTAATCACTTGGAAGTGCACCATAGCAGTGTCTAAGGACCACTTCCACCGGACATTACTGGAGACACCAGAACAAAGGCCTTCATTTCTATAGCATGAGCTGCCTCATTCTGTAGGTCACACATCAGCACAGCCCACTGCAAAGGCAAATCAGAGGGAGATGTTTACTGCCTGAATTAAAATTCTTGCTGTGTAAGAGACATGCAGAATCTGGACCAGTATCCTTTATCATTTATTAACTGCACTCAGTCTCATGACCTATTTCTGTCATTCAAGACAGAACAATCAGACATAGCCTTTCCATCAATCAGTGCCAAACAAGTGGTAAAAATATCAGTCGTCTGTATCCAAACATCTTGTTTTTATTATTATATATTTATTGAGTTAGAGGAAATGCCAGACTACAAATACATAGCATATTCATCAAAATTCCCACCTTTATCTTGGTTTTTTTTTTCCTTCCACTGCTGTTAAGAAAAAAGAAAATCCTTGTTGAAAAATTTATATTGGAAGAATTTAGCATTGGAGGAAAATAGTCATGTCAGCTCACAACAGAAAAAACTATTCAAAATGGGACAATTTATTGCATTGTACCCTCTCTTCACTCCAGAGATGCCTGATTTAACAGCTTCTGAAAGCAGCAGGGAATTTGCTGCTTTAAACTGCTTTCCATGTGCTCCTGTGGATCACTCCTACACATGCTCAGCTGAGCAAAGGTGAAACCTGTCCCAAGGGAAGGTGGCTCTAGCCTTGAAATAGGGCAATTATGCTGCAGAGTGAATGAATAGTTGCCTTGAGCAACTATGATTGAGTGAAGCTTCCCAAGAGCACCAGGGTCATTGTGTTCTATCAGATCTGCCAGTTAAAGACGGGACAGTTTTGTTTTTAGAGCAGAACTTGCTCTGATGAGGAGGTTCACAGGCTTCCATATGAAATTACCATGTTTGGAATATTCACCAGGCTAGAAATGCCCTCAGATGTGTGGGCTGTATCCTCATGTCATACCTCAGACAGACCCAGAGACTCTCAAATAGTTACAGCTGTTTAGGATACACCCCTTGTCAGCTGCCCAAAGCCACCTTAATCCTGCATGCAGACCAGGGTCCTGCTATGAGCACCCTAGCAGGAGCAGGTAGAGGATTTCAGCCCTTCTTCAAACTGGTGGTCGCTGGCACTCAGCTTCACAAGGGAACTCCCTTGAGCAGAACAAGGGAAACCCAGCCAGGCAACTCTGCTACTATCAGATGGGCAGCTGGGGCAAGTATCTCTCTCAGACACTGTACACCCTCTTTTCAGCACTTTCTGCAGCCATAAGAGGACCCCCTTTCCAAGGTAGGGATGGAGAGTTTAATACATCTCAATAAATTTATTCCTCTCCTGAGCAAAGCTGTCAAAAATCAATGAGCTGTCAGCAACAGCTCTAACTGTATAATTTAATCTCTAGGGTCCTTCACAGCTGGTATGACAATAGAAGTCTGTCCCATGTTCTTCTGGGGACCATGTTACTCAGCACACTGTGACAAAAAGCAAGGGTACAGAAAAAAATGGATGAGGCAGAGTATTTTGAGTGTGAAGAGAAAAAATGTATGCTGCCTAAAGAAACTGCCTTAGAAATAAATTCATTTTCTACTTGCCAAAGTCCAAACAGGGCTATATTTGAGATCCTCTGTCTCACTGCTACCTTGTTCTGATTTGCAGGTGCTCACACCACTTTCCAGGGGACTGGTTTGGTAGACTTCTTCCATTTGGGTAGAATGAGGGAACAATGAAGCTTCCCTTTTAGAGAAAGGTAAGGATATCATGACTGTCAGACTAGACTGACTGTTTACTCATGCTCTATGTACAAGTGAGTACATATTTCAAAAGAAAGGGACTTTTGGGGGCAGACAAACTGAAAGAAAGGCTTGCCTACATCACTGGGTGAATCCGATTATATCAGGAAAGTGTTTAGTCCCTCCAGCACTTTTTTCACCTAACCTAAACAATCTTTACAGCCTCAGATACTGACTAAGCAGTCAGAGTTTACTAAAATCTACATACACACCAACCTGAAATAAGTAAGCATCTTATGAGACTTACAGGACTCAAATTGGCCTAGCTAAATCCCCCTAACACACGTATTTTTGTTTTTATGAAATTTTAAAATGGAATTTCCCCCTCACCTCTTTCAGAGAAAATGTTTAAATCACTTGTCTGTGTCAAGAAATGGGACATTTAACTCCTGATGAGCATCAGCCCAGTTAATTTCAAAAAATTAAAGCAAAAGGGCAGGTAAAACAATGTACAATAAGAGAAAGCTACCCAGCAGGTCACTGATGATGGGATTTTCTAAGACGCCAATGAAGATATATTTAAATTCTACTGGAGTTTGGCATTTTAACCTTGAGGCAAAATTTCTTTAGCCAGTTACATAGACTTTTAACTGCACATGGCCAGCCTTACTGAGTTATGCCAAGCTGACAAGTGTCAGCACAGTTTCCTACAGCCAGCAATATCCCAACCCTCATACATTGCCAAGAGCTCCTTTCAGGTTTGCTTTAATCTGACAGAGACCCCTCCACTTCCGAGCAGAAATATCCAGGTTCCATTCCTCCACTAACATGAGTTCCCAACCGAGCAACCTATACAGCAGGAAAACATAGTAAACAGGGAAAATGAGTTACCAACATTTTTATAGCTTCTTTAAATGTTTTGCCCGTTCCAGTTAGAAGCCATATTAATCCTATACAACCTCAAGCTCTGAGCAGTGAAAATGAAACACAAGAGCCCAGAAAGCTCCTCTAGAATCTGGCTGAAGAACTGGCCAATTGCAGTCCAACACTGCAAGACAAAAGAGAAGCACGAAGTGATAGTACAGTAGAGTCAATGTGTCTGTGCCATCAGTAAATCAGCAAGGAGGCCAGACCTCAGTCTCTGTGCTCTGATCAAGCACTGTCTCTGGCTCACATCTGGCAGAGTGGAAAGAACACAGCAGCACAAATGTTTGATTATCCATCTTAAAACATTCAGTTCAAACTCCAGCCTTGCTCCATACAGACACATTTCAGGGGCACATCCTCCCATTACCAAGAACAAAGGAAACAGAGCTTTGAATGTGACCAAAAACAAACTGTCTGTCAGAGAGGGAGAGATCATTATACCTTTTCAAAAAAACAAGACATTAGGGAGTTACTTTCACTCCATTTGATGTCTGGTATTTGATGTCAACACTTCAGAAACAAAACAACTGAAGTTGTTTGGTTTTGGTTTCTTTCTTTATATAATTCACTATTTTTCTTGCAGCCAGTGGCATTATAAGGGTCTCAACAATTACAGGTAACAAGTATGTCTCTATTGGCATAAATACTTTGCAAAGATAGGAAAGGTGAAGTACTTTCTGCCTTGTAGAAGCTGTAAGTATTGGGTGAAAAGAGACCCAGGAATCTCTGTACCAAAGACTGTTTCTAACAGCTTGTGAGTTTCCTGTGCATTGTCCAATCCTTTAAATGTCAAAAGTCCCACACCGTTTTGTTAAAAAGAAAAACATGCCATGCACTACTAATTGAATAAATCAATACACAGAGAAGGCCACGAAGGGAATGAAATGTTTTTGACACACACAAGCAGTTGTTTTCAGTGCATAAAAGGAAAAAACCCTGCTTGCCCTTTATGCCTTAATTAAGACAACCTCAGGAACATGGGGTGAAAGACCTTTCCTGTGCACCCTCCTCACTGTTCTGGTCTTGTCTCCCTGCTGTTTGGCCATTAGTAACAGTCAGAAGTCTGTGAACGACTAAACACTTGACAAAACAAGTCACTGCAGTCTCTAAGAAGGGATCCAAACATCAGATGGGTTCCCACAAAGATCCAGAACAGCCTCAGAAATCCATGAAGGCAAATATGTGATGGACTGTTGCCATAATGGGCTTGATAGAAAGTGTATTTATAGGGTCTAGTCACATGAGCTATCTGAAGTCTTTGGTAATTTTTTCATTTACAAATATCTACATTCTTCTCGGAAATTTTAAACCCCTTTGTCTCCAGAAGGGCCTTCCAAGGACATTCTTACAAAACTTTTGCAGCCAGGTGTCTAACAAAGGCAGCAATTTGGGCAGAAATCCTTCTCCAGAAGCTTCCTCTGGGCTGATGGGCACTGATGAAATAGCCTAAGACAGCTTGCTTTGAAAGCACTTTAAGGAGCTCCATGGAAGCCTGGCATTTGAAGCCACTGAGACTTACTCTTTTTTCAGAGCTTTTCTTGTAATGCGAGTCTCTGCAGAGAGATTCACTGCAATGCAAAGATGAGCAACCTCCTCTTTCTGGCTGCTGGAACTTTGGGCTCTGTCTAGTAGCTCTTGGTACAGTGCTTTTCTATCTTGTTAATGTCTTCCTGGAGGTCAGGCCACGAAGGGCCATCCCTGTGAACTGCTGTGGCAGCAAACAGCAGAGAGCATCTATGCTCCACTGTGGGACCTGCATCTGGTTTCTCAGTCCCCAGCAGAACCATTTGCAGAGATTCATCTTCCCTAAACATGGCAATGGCTTAGATTAATACTTTGGAGGCCTCAGCCTTCTTTCCTCATGAAATCTAACTCTGAAGGGCAATCTAGTGTGGACTGACAAGAAGCCATTTCAGTCTTTCAAGGACTTTCACCCTTACCTTTTGCTTACTGCCAGCTCTGAGATCCTCAAGCCAGGATGGAAACGGAAAGTAGTCATAAAACAAGTTATAGCAACCATAGGCTGAGCTCAATTAAGGCT
>NW_008236478.1:9544166-9554603 GCF_000691975.1 Corvus brachyrhynchos | reverse complement strand
GGGAAAGAGGAACAAAATAAAAGTATGTGATTTTCTGCCAGTGAGAAAATGAGATTAAGAGACCTGAATCCTGTGAAGTGATATATGACCAAATCAAGATACATTATGGAAACCATTTGTGCCACTAGCTGTGGCACAAAATGGAGGAAGATAAGACCAAGACGAAATCTACTCTCTCTCCCACACTTCAGAATTTGAGATCTATGCGAGGATGGATGTTTAGAGCCCAGTCCTGCCCTCACTACCAGTTTAAGTATTATCTGATCTTCAAACACCTGTAGAGCATTACCTACAAAAGAAGGGACTCTGCCCCCATCAGGTTCTGGAGTCTGTTGTTGGCATATCTGCACACACAAATACTCCTTAGTGCCCTGACACTTGTCTATAAGCTGCTTGTGCTTCCATTCAAAGTGCCTGTGGCTGCCAGGCATTCTTGAATCAGTTCAGGAGCGACCTAATCCTCTTGTAATTATTTACACCTTCCCACAAGTCAGACTCTGAAGCGCTTTCTTTTAAGGACAGAATCAATGCATTACTCAATGCACACAGGTAAGACCAAAATTTCCACATCCTTTCTCTTTGCTCCTCAGGCAATCCTATTGCTTCCTAAAATTCAACTAAGTTATGACTCTCTAGTTGAAAGCAACAAAGTTTGTTCCTGTCCAGAATGAAATTTGATCCTGAAAAGACCAGAACTAACAGAGCTTGCTTAGTGGTAATTTTCTGACCACTGTTTTGAAGGAAGACAGTAGTCTACCAACAGTAGATTTTACTCCAAGGAAGCAATATAGAATATTTATGGATGTGGTCAAGATCTGAGCCCAAACCTCTGGTTTATATCCAAAGATCTGAGACACAAAGAATTATTTCAATTCTCAACATGCTAGGAGATTACAGAAGGAAAGCTCAGGTTACTAATAAAGCATCACAGAGGAAACCAGTGGCAAAACCATTTACACTCATTCTCACTCCTAAATGACACTAAAGAAGAAGCAATCCCGTTGGCCTGACGGAGCTCACAGTATCCATCAAGCACCTGGTTGTCCTGGCACTTCATTTATGCAATCATTTGGTGTCATGATATCAGAGTGAAATCATAAAAGATACCTAGTGCTTTTCATTTTTATGACTTCAGAGAATAATACAGTTCCAACTTCACTTTTAATTCCCTGACTTTTCCTGACTATGAATATCAGAAAATCTCATATACTCCATGATCACAGGAGCCTTGGGCTGAGAATGCTGGAAATCCTTAAGAGTAAATAAAACTGTGATTTTTTTCAAACAAAGGTTTTCTAAGCATGAAGTCTTCCCTCTCTCCACATGTATTGTGCAAAGATCTTCTCAGGAAATTAAACAATAATAGTTTTCCAGCATAGTCAAAGGCACCAGAAAGGCAGTATTAGCTGACAGAAAAGATCAAACTGCCTTGAGAAGTAGGATGAGTTAACTCAACTGCTCTTTAAATATGTAAGCATTTTCATCTCTGCCTGTGCAATTAAAAATTAGCATATAGATTTAGCATCTTTAGATTGGTCTAAAATTAAGCCCTAATAAATCATACAAATTAAAAATTAGGCATAAGTTCAACAGTGTAATGTACCACGTATCATGTCTTCTGTAGAGGTCAGCTCATTAACACCTCAACATAACATGGTCCAGCCTCTTGGTACAAACCTTCCCATCACACAAGTGAGCAAAAAATCATTGAGGAGAAGTTCCAAATAATCCAATGCCTTCACATCCCAGGATAGAGTATGAAATGAGATATAATCAATGAATTACAGAAGATACAGTTAGCAAATGACCTTGTCTAATCTATTTCTATATCCTCAGGAATGACCACTTTGATCTAAACTAATCCAAATAGATCTTAGGTTTTCCTAAGGGTGATGAAAATCATGTCTTTCAAATTGTTTAGAAACACATCTGCATCCAAAGCTTTTGGAGTGAAAAGTTAGGTCAGATTTCTTTAAAGAACCGTTCCTCCTGTAAGATTTCCAACTTTTTATACTTCCAGTGAAGACTGGAATCTCAAAACAAGTTTTCTTCACAGCCTCACAGGCTCTGGTCAAACATTCTGTGATGATTTGCAGGGTGCAGCTTTGTTGTCTGCCTATTTCACACATCTCCTTCCACCAGGTTCCACTGGTCGTTCTGACACCAATATCTCCAGAAAGTTCTCAACAAGAAAGTTTTTGAATTTTCCAGAAGTGCAGTGGGATGAAGAAACGACCTAATCAACTCCAACCAGAAACTATCTACAGCTTCAATCATAGCTGCTTCTAGCAACGCTGGAGATCCTGGAGGTTGTTTAATGGTTTCTAAACCAACTATTCAGTAGGAGAAATGGATTGCACTGGAGACACAGTTCTTTGATTGAGAGCCAAAAGTCAAGATCATTAATCCTGATAATCAAAACAGCAGTGCACTGATTGAAAGAAGCAGGGCATAAGCCTTCTTCTCACAAACAGATTTTAACCCTGAACCACAGCTCTCCTAAGTTTCCTCTGATTTTGACTTGCTATTTCATACCCCTGGCTCCCAAAGTTAAAGCTGTGTGGTGGAATCACTGCCATATTCAACACCATCAGATTTACATCAGCTCATGTATTTTCAGGGGAGGGGAAAGGAAAAAAACATGCAAAACACAACAGTTTCTCAAAAAAATTATTGTAAGGAAAAAAATTGCATCTTTGGTGGGGACAGTTTTATACAAATCAGAGAGACAGGAAGATAAAACCCAGCATTTAAAAACAATCTCTGGAGCAAGCCTTCAGTCTTCTCAAAATCTGCAAATTTTTCTGAATCTTAGCACTTCTCAGGTTGCATTTTAATGTTCAATTTTTCACTGGCTATAGTTAGTACATCCATCTGCAAAATGCTCCGGGATTATTTGAGAGGAAAAGCTTATGCATATGAAATAATTTTTATGTATGTACTTATAAAAGAGTATTTCTAAAGTCACTTCCAGCATGCCAATGCTATTTCTCCTTCCATTAATCGAACGTTTAAAAACATCTTTGCTGTTCTATGATCATGAATTAATTTCTATGTGTTCAAACTTTAGAAGCACATATATACTTTGCTTGAAATGTTATATTTAGACCTAATCATAAGCTTCAGAGTTCAAAAAAGCTGCTTTGGGAAGAAATGCAGAAACTGACTTGGGAGCTATAAGCATCACTACCCACCCTTGTTAGCTGCCATGGTGTATGGAATTAGGTATTTTCTCAAAGAGAATGTCACATATAAAGTCACCCATTAAGGGCAATAGAGAGAGGCTTCAGCAAAACTCCCATTCCCTTTTCGTTGATAACCACGGAGTGCCTTTTCCAAACTGATTTCAGCAGCAGGAGACATCTAAAGGCTGAGTAACATACTGCAAGCAAACAAGTATTACTATTCAACAGCCCATTTCTTGAACAGAGTGCAATGAGTCTGCTTCAGATTGTTAGACCCAGAGTTACATTACTAAACATAGTGAGGTTTTCAGGCACTCAGAACAATCAATACACCTTTCAATACACCTTTTGATAGGGAAATTCCCAATTTGGGGAGTTAGTTGAAAGAAATCTGATTTCAGCTCCTAAGTCTGATTCTATTTGTTTCATTCCAACTTTTGTCAAATCTAGAAATATTGATGTGTGTAGAGGGAAACTATTTTTAAAGATTCAGTAATTATGAAAATAGGAGACGCTCATAGAGGCATCTGATTGATGACATTTCTGAAGAACTGTAAACATCCATGGAGACTCATCACAAAATGGTGAGATTATCTAGCACAGTTTAAACTGCAAAGAAAGGAGATTAAAATGAATACCTTTTTGTTGTTGTTTTTTTGGTTTTTTTATCCAACAGTCAAGGACAGTCACTGCAGCTCAGCTGATGTGCTGTAGCTCAGCACAGTGACCTGAATGAGGCTCCATTCCTTGCCATCATCACAAGGGGTGCAAGCCAGGATGTTGGAGCAATCCTTGTATCATCAGCATTGTATCAGCACCAGGCAGCTGAAAATCTAGCCTCAATCCTACAAATCTGGACCCAAAAATCCAGTCCTATAAACATCCTGAGGCTGATAATTTCCAAGGGTAGAACAACTGCCAGGTACTTCAGCAGCAGCTTCTGTTCCACATCCCTCAGACTGTGCAAATACAACCCACATGAAATAACAGAGGGTACAACCACCACTCATCTCCAAACTATATAGATAACACCAGTGGTTCGTAAGATGGCAAATCCTGGGGCCAGGCATCCTGTGAAGTGCTGTCTCCCAATTCTGACAGTCCTCATGCCATTTAACCCAGTAACCAACTTTTCACTAAAGTGAGCAATGTACACAGTGCTCTTCCCTGCAAGAAGAAAGGGAAGGTGAATAGCATCCCTCTGCTCCTCTGGCTTTTGCTGCTAGCTAATTATTCATTTGCAATTTATCAGCTAATTATACATGTGCCTTGGCATTTGAAGACTTAGGGGCATACTTTATTTAATGGCTAGTAATTACACAGGCTTCCTCTGATCCCTGTGCTCTAACAGGAAGGCTTTTCTGTTTTGCCCTTGTGCTGTCAGATCTAGAGGTTAAAGACCCCAGGACAGATGGTTATCCTGTTGCACACAGAAGCAGGCTTATACTTCATGTGAGGATACAGGGTTCCCCAATAATTATCTGTTAAGGAAACAAATTATTTCCTTTAGAGCTCGATGCTGATCTGTCTGTTACCGTGTAGGTGAAAAATTACCAAGGTGCAAAAGGCAATATGAAGACCAATCCACTGCTATTTTTCCCCTGGGAACAGTCCAATATACAGGCCTTGCTCCTCAGCTCCACATCTACACAACCCATTGCTGCAGCTGTCTGCCTTGGTATGCAGCACCACCAGGATGTCCCTGTGAGACAGGGCCTGAGCCTCAAAATATGTCGATGCAGAAAAGACAAACAGATATGGCAGGATGCAAAGAATTCTTTGACTCTTGGCACAGATGGTTGAATAGCACAGCTGGAGGGAGTGAGACTTAGGCAGGGATGCTGACAGAGATGGGAAATATTGACAGCAATTACAGTTGTGGAGAACATGCTTTGTATTTGTTGCCATCGGTGTTTGTGAGGATTACGCTCACATAATTGCCTAAGAGACTTAACTGTGGGTCATTTCATCATGAGAATGCTCAGAAAAGATGAGGCGGATTAGCAAGTGGCATGGTGGCAGCACACATGAATTAGGGTTCCTTACATTCCCAAATGGATACCATTGTCCTGGAAGTTTTAAAGCCCTGCTGCTCCTTCCTCTAACCTAAGGCCACTTTATGTGTGAATAAGGGCATTCACATGAGCTTTGGAGGCTAATTTATTCCATTTTAGTTATTAACCTGTACCTCACATGA
Organism: Corvus brachyrhynchos; assembly: GCF_000691975.1. Taxonomy (NCBI): domain Eukaryota; kingdom Metazoa; phylum Chordata; class Aves; order Passeriformes; family Corvidae; genus Corvus; species Corvus brachyrhynchos. The sequence continues at coordinate 9,549,221 of NW_008236478.1, read as the reverse complement.
GTTTTCTTCTCTAGGCAAACTGTGTCCCAGCCATTTTTTACTAAAGAACCTTTAAAGTTTCCAGGTCCAGACAAAAGAGAAAGGTATTTACATATGCCTTCAACAAGAGCAGACTTCAGAGACTGTGATATCCAGATCAAACACTTGCATCTCTAGCCCCTCTCCAGAGTTAGGCTTCTGAACACCCCTGATTTTGGCAATGGATTAACTCTAGAGCAGAGCAGTAACTTGAACCTACCACTCCTATCCCAGCTCAGCTGGTAGTCAAATCATTTGTCCATCTGTGATCTGCACTAGCTGAATCAATCAACTCACATGAAAGGCAAATGATCTCTTAAGCTTCTTATAATGGAATAATTTCTCTTTCTCACTTTAGGCACACAACTTCTTGGCAAGACTGAGGCAGCATCTGATATAATGAGTTAATACTCCCAGCCTAAGGATTTGGAAAAAAAAAAAAAAGAAAAAGAAAAAAGGGGCTTTCAAAAGTAATGGGATCAAGCTAATAGGTCCAGTGATGGTGGACAGCACTTATGGATAGATCAAATATTGCAGAGGTTTGTAAATCCAATAAAAAATATTGCTTTGCATCTGTTGATGCCATGAAGATTTTTTGCCTTTTTCTTTTATACCCCTGTTATACCTTTTTACAACTTCTGTACTCTTAGTGCTTTTTGCCTACATTCTTGGACTTGTTTGTCAAGCTAAGAGACTAAACATTTTAGAAGCTTTGTAGCTAGGGATCAGTGTGCCCGAGACCCCAAGGTCCTCTCCAGAACACATTCTGTAACCTGAGATAGAACCAGGGGAAGGCTCCTTGGGGAGGGGGGCTCACTCCAGCCTCTCACTGGGGAATCTTTGATAGATATGCTAATTAGTAAAACCTATAATGTTATACCCAATGTTGGGGGGAGACACACACACTGGAGTGGGATACATCTCGATGCACATGACCTGGACGTGTGCACCTAAGGGTCCTTAAAATAAATACCAAGGTAAAATCCCTTTTCCCTTCTAACCGTGTATGATTCTGGATTTTAAGACCAGGAAAAGGCAACACTGTACTGTTTCTTAATTTAACTGTGCATCAGTACTACTGAAAATGCTTGTCCCCTTTCACATCCACATTTACCTGTTCCTGCTATTAAATCAGTGGCACCCATGTCACCTGAGACCAGCCAAGCTTGCAAATACACCTTCTCTGGGAAAGGGAATGACTATTTTAACAGAAAGCCAAGAGAGGCCAGACTGCAGATCCTGTGAGGGATAGACAAATGAGAATTAATGTGGTCTCTTGATTCCCAGGTAACTGGGAAGGTAACTCTGGCCAGGTAACTCTGCTATGAAGAAACAGGATCATTTAGGTTGGAAAAGACCTTTAAGATCAAATCCAACTGTAAAACTAACACTGTCAAGTCCAGCACCAAACCACATTCCTAAGCACTACATCTTCATCTCTTCCAAATACCTCAAACTGGTGAACCATTTTCCTGGGCAGCCTCTTCCAGTGCTCCATACCCTTTCTGTGAAGAAATTTTTCCTAATATCCAATCTAAACTTCACCTGTGCAACATAAGGCCACTTCTTCTCATCCTATTATTTTTAAGTAGTATCAGAGGAGAGCCCTGAAATGACACAGTAAATACATTCTCTGATAAAGCCTGTTAAGGAGAGGGGCAGACACCATTTAAAGCAAAGCTATAATACACCAGCTTTAGTTTACCAGCTTTTGTATTGGATCCCAATAATGAGCAGCAATGTTTCACAGTAGCTCAAAGCCCATTGTGAAGGAAAAACCAATTTCTGGCTGCGATTATAAAGGTTCCTATTCTGATTTTACTTACTTGGTCTCTAACTTCAGAATTTTTGCCTACTTCAAATGATGCTATAAGAAATAAGAACACAGAAAAAAAAAAAAGGAAGCGATAAATGCACATATTTGGGGGAATAACAACAGAAAAAGGGAATGGGTGCTGCACTTCACGGCAGAAATGCTTGCTTGAAACTCAGAAACAGAAGAAATTGTAGGTCCTATTCCAGATGTCTTGTTCGAGAAAAAGTGGGAAGAAGAGAATTATCCAGAGAGAAGCACACGGATGAGTCTTTTCTGGGTAAATAGCAGAAATACCGCATTTTCTGGAGGATATTGGTTACTGAAAACAGCACAGTATGAAACAGAGAGTCTAAGTTCTTTGTGATGGTGACAAGTCTTTGTTTAAAAGCTGAGATAAACTATAGTAAGTAGTGGGAATTTAGATTTGATTTCAATAAGGAGAAACTGTTAAGGACTGAAAGGTGGAAAGCAATGCAGATGAAAGTGATCATAAGACAGCAGAGGAAAGGAAAGGAGAATGAGGAGAATGAGGACATAATGTAGACTTAAAAAAAAAAAAAACATCAGACTTGAACACATTCAGAACTGTGAGGGATGGTCTCTTGGGAAGATAATCTAAGGTAGGGAGGAATGCAGGGGATATGGTAGTGCTGAAAGGGACTGTAAAAAAGCACAATAGCAGCCTATCCTGGTACAGAGCAAAGCTAGTGAACATAGCTTGAAACCAATATGGTTACATTAGGAGCACTTTAAAGGCTGAACAATCAAAAAACACCTGTATAGAAGGTTGGAACAAGGACAAGCAACTCAAAAGTATAAAGGACTAGCGTAAGCATGCAGGGATAAATCAGGAAGGCTAAGGCACAAGTCGAATTACAACTAACAAGGACATAAAGGCAACAAAGGAGGTTCTATAAATACATTAAAAGAAGAGAGGAAAGAAAAGCATAAGCCCATCAGTTAATGAAGATGAACAAATCTGATGATGCTGAGAGTGCAATGTTATCTCTGCGACAGCCTGCAGAAAAACAGGTTAGTTGTGACCCAACGCTTAACACAATCATAGTAAGAAGAAAGCTGGACAGAATAGGGAACAAGTTGCAAACTGCTTAAACAAGTTAGGGCTTGCTAGCCCTTGCTAGCTAATACTGTACATTAAAATATAGTAAATTCAGGTGTGAATTTACCCCTGTGACTCAGCACCAACCACCAGTGCTGCACGTCTGTATCTGTGGAATAAGTGGGCAGATGTATTGTTCCAGAAGCTTGTTGGTGTCTGACCTTGGCAAGGAGGTGGGGATGACAACACATCCAGAATATTTCTGGAGATAAGAAAAAGTACATATTCACAAAGGCAAATTTCAGCATTCTTAAGACTTTTTTTTGCCAATTCCTTGAATCTGTTCATCTGAGAAGTGTGAAAAGGGCCCCACAGTTACCAGTTCAGTGCAATTGGGTAACGCCAGCTTTGCTTTGCCATTTTCCATGGAGGCTGGCCTTCAAAAAAATATAGAAATAGTTCCTATAGTCAGAAACACAGCCCCTTAGTGTTATCGGATGTGTTATCCAGCAGTTTCTGCTGCTAAGTCAGGGTATGGACAACCTCATGCACTCCAAGATGTTGTAGCCTCTCTCCTGGCAGGCCAGGATGTGTCCCGGCCTACCATCCTCCATATGGCACAGACCAGATGAAGTGTGTGCTCTCAGGACTCCGAGTTTTAACTGTCCTCTATTAATAACACAGATTCTTCTTTCTACAACACAAAGTGACTCCACAGCATTTTCTGGTAAGGGAAATTATAGCTTGGCATCTGTTCTTTTCACTGCCAGAACCAGATTGCTCATCTTATTATATCTTACAAAATTGCTCAAGACCTGCAAGGAGAAAATGGATTTTCAATATGGCCTTTTTTTGTTTTAATAGGCACACTTAAGATCACAAAAAGCACCATGCCACTTCCAAACACACCACAGCACTTTTTCAGGGACAGACATGATAAGGGTATTAGGAAATAAAACTGAGGAGCTTCAAAACATAACATCCCAACACTGATACCAAGATCATCTGCTTGATTAAAAAGCTCTGTGCAGTGCTTGTCCCATTTCAGCTCAGCTGGGAGCAAGTCTACCACTTAACCCTGGGTGGTGACTGAGCACAGCAGAGAACATCTCATGACACAAAAAAAAAGGACATTTTGTAGCTATTCCCTTCTCCTGCAACCTGTTAATTTACAGGTGAACGAAACTCCCAAAACTGGGATTTCTAACTGAGACACAAAAGAACTTTAAGAACATGACACAATGGCACAGGTTCAAAAGAGGAAGCACCCTGGCAGTTAGGATTTATATTCCTATTCACTATCACCCATGTTAGGGAATAGAAGGACCACACAGCCAAGAAGAGCTGTGTGTCTGCATTTAACTGTGCTCTCTGCTGAATAGAGGTTACATTAAATCAATACAGAAGATAATTCTTGACTTTTATCCTGCTGCCACACCTTGCCATCATGATAAAGTTGACAACCCCCTGCTGGGTTACACATGGCCTTCCTAAGCCTCACATGAATCAACAACAGAAATAAAACTCTAAGAGATAAGGATCTGTGGCAAACAGCATACCCTTGCAGGTAATGTGCCTTCTACAAAATCTTCACAGAACTAGTGAATGTCTCCATTCCAAGAAGTTATTTGAATTTCTTTATAGGGCATTCCAGCTGTTGTGTTTGTCAAATGGCAGCCAGAGAACAGGGAATATTAATAAATAGCCATTATCCATATGGTACTCACACCATGTGCTTGTATCTCATGTACTATTGCCCCTGCACCACAAGCCTACACAGCTTGAAGACTCAGCCCACAGCTGGCTGTGTCCCAGAAGCATTTCCAAGAGGCAGCACCCACACACAGACCCAGAAACAGTAGAAAGCTCAGAATAGAGTCCAGCTCCAGCATAAAAGATCCGCCTTTGGCTGCTGCTGAGAACAGCTAAACACAAAAGCCAGGAAAAGAAAAATGATCTGATTGTCAAGTCAAACTGTCCCCCCTCTCTTATGCTCACAGTTCTGATTTAGCCTCTTTACATCTCCTCTACCTCATCCCTGCTCAGTCAGACCTTAGCAGAATCCAGAAGGGAAACCCACGAACATGGTATAACCTTCCAAAAGAAAATATGAACTCCAAATTTGCCATATTCACATTACTGGGGAAATGATTGCTATAAA
>NW_008236478.1:9542739-9544119 GCF_000691975.1 Corvus brachyrhynchos | reverse complement strand
CCAGCCCAGGGACATCCACGACTAATAATGCTGCATCCTGGTTGTTGGTCAGCAGCTGAGCACAGGGAGTTTTTCCCCGCTCTTCTTGAGCATCACTGAAGCAGCACACAGGATGCTTCCCCTTCCAGAAGGAGAAGCTGGAACCACCCCAGCAAAGCAGAGGGGTCAGGGTGAGAAGCACTGTACCCTGGGGAGATGCAATCTCTATTCCACAGGCGCACTGTGCAGCTCAGCCAGGTAATGTAGCTGTGCTGGCTTGACACATAAATCAGGCATTACCATTTTCATTCTCTGTCCGCAGGGCACACAAAACGAACCAGCATGGTGCACAACTCACTTCAGTTCAGTAGCAGAGCTGCTATTCCAAGCGCATTCATTAATTGCAAGGGGCCAAAGGAAACAGACACACAGCACAGTGGCCATTCCCCTTCAAGTGACTCCAGTCCTTTTTTTTTTTCAGAAGACACTTATTCTTCTAATCTTCTGGCATTTGATATTAACAGATCACTCCTTCACCAGCTTCATCTCCCTCCAGCACATCTTCACTACCTACAAACTTCACTACTGCTTCTCTCAAAGGACTCCAAGAGCTGCACTAGTCTTCACATGTGCAATCACATCCCTTCTCATACACGCAGAAATCCTGTGCTGCACTGAGAAAGCTAAGCATACAGTCTGCAGAAATCTCCTTTCAGCATAAGGTTTGTGCTCTTTATACCAATGATTTTAAGATTAGCCTGAACTGGTTCCACTCCACTGCCATTTCCTTCTGGTATTTTACAATTGGGTAATACCAAACAGCACCAAATAATGTAAACACCGAAATAATGAAAGATAAAACATAAGGGGGTTATGGGAGCTGCAGCTTCAAGTGGCATTTGCCAATGTTGTTTTGGCCAATTTAAAAGCAGTAAATGAAGTCTGCATGCCAAGGAACAGACACCTGTAAGCAGTTTGAGAAAAGAAGCCATTGAAAATAAGATAAGAGAAACGCTAGGACTGAGCTGAGTTCAGGAACATAAAACATCCTGGGACCAATTCCAACTAAGGCTCAGTCTGTGCAACCCCACCCCAGGTTAGAGGGACTGATGATGCTCACAGCTCACCTGAAGACTCTGAAAAGAAATCATGAAATCCAGAGATCACCTCTGTCAAATGAGGAAGTGTTCACTGAATGTCCTGAGAACTCCACCATTTAAACCTCAAAAAAAAAGAAAAAAAAAATACCACCACCTACAGTCATTAAAACTGTTTTAAAAAGTCAAATTTTGATTGCAGAAACGTAATGTGGAAACAGCCTGTGAATCTGAATTATGGTGAGTCATGCATATTTTATTTCCCTCTTCAAATGTAAATGAATGCCTAATGCATTTAAAGTTT
>NW_008236478.1:9542316-9542675 GCF_000691975.1 Corvus brachyrhynchos | reverse complement strand
CAGTTCTCCCAGTACGTGAAATCCTGAGCATAGCAGCACAGTAGATGTGGCCATGGTCCACATATCCTAAGTGGTACAGAAAAAGACAAAAAAGTGGTACAGAAAAAGAGTGGTACAGGAAAGTCAAGGAGAATGGGAAGAAAAAAATGGTATCTTCATTGTTACTGGGATGAAATGAGGTAGGTGGAAGCCCCAGCTGTGTATCTTGCTGTGCTTACCCCCGTCCACCTTGATGTTCTCTCAATGAACCGGCAGGTTCTGGTCTCTCGAGTATCTTGAGCATCCTGAAGTTTCCTCCAGTGCACAGGAGGTAATTTCCAGGAACCAAGAATACCAAAATACAGCCATCATGCCCTCCA
>NW_008236478.1:9515655-9542100 GCF_000691975.1 Corvus brachyrhynchos | reverse complement strand
TCCCTGATCACGCGTCTGATTTCCGTGTGGGACATTTGGGAAGTTAGGCAGCACAGGAAACTTGGAAGGTGGAAAACACATGGGGAAGGGAAAAGGATGTTTTCAAAGCTTCCCATCTGGTTTGCCTCACCAGGTAGTCCAGACCCATGAGACCTGGTGCAAAAACCATCTGTCTGCCTACCTGTGCCCTGGAGGACCCCCAAGGAACCTGCAGAGAGGGCAAGATGGAACACAACAGCCTACAGATGTAGAAGAGACAGTGAATTGCCATGGTTTGAAAGAATATCCAGGTCTCAGAAAAACATCCTATCCAAGAGACAGAAACCACTCAAGGCCTTATAGGCAAAGCAAAAAGCAAGTTTTAGTTTGGTAGCTTCTGAGCTCCACACCCATTCTATCTCCTACAGCACCAAAGCTTTATCATGGCCAAGAGGTCTGGAAAATGACCAAATCCTTGAAAGTAAATGAATATTTCCAGTAACATATTCCTTTCACCTAGTTTATTCCTAATGACTAGAAGCTGCTGCTCACAGAACAGTAGGCATGAGAGATGGAAGGAAACCAAAGGACCAATTAGGTCATTAATCCATCAAGTTGACAGAAGATTAGTTCCTAGAGCATATTTCTTACTATTTTGTCCAGTTAAATTAAAAAAAAACCCAGCAGTGGAGAGTTTATCCATCCCCTTGAGGAAATTACCCACAGCTTGTTAAATCTCTCTCTTCAGGAGAATTTCTATTCTTTCCAGCTTACAGTTTCCCTTTTTCTTAATTTTATGTTGCTGCTCTTAGAAACCTTTTGTAGGCCATCCCCCAGCACACATTCAGCAAGTGCACGTGTTCTTCCTTATCCTCTAGCCACATAAAATATATTGAGACATTTCATCCTTTTCAAATGCATTTTCTTTCAGCCCTTTAAATTCAGGAAAAAGTGGTACCTTCTTTTGGGATTTTTTCCCCCCTGAACTTCCCTTCCACCTGTCTTTATGTTCTGCTGTCCCACTAGATTTGACAACTCAGACTGCTACATTGATCTGCTGAAAGTAGTAAGACAAAAAGACACAGATGATTATGGAATAATATCAAATGCACCAAAGTCATTCCAGAGGGGAAATATAATACAGACTTTTTTTTTCTTTCATGAGACAACAGGATGGAAGATTGGCTGGCTGTTCACTCCTGTCTCAGTAAGAGGTGCTCTTCAAATGAACCTTTACCTTCCTAGCAGAAGGATCATGCCAACCTCTGGTAAAGTAGTAAAGAGTAAAAAGGCAAGCATGAACGCAAAAAACACTCCCAGATGAGCACGTTCCATATTGATACCATTACTACATCCAGCCATGACAGAGGTTTGGATCTCAAAGCACTGCTCCTCCCTCTAGGTCAAGTCTCAACCTCCCCATGTGCTGAAATGGAGAGCAGCTGCAGTAATTGCCTGTGGGACAGGTGACTGTAGCCCAGGTCGAGGCTGCCCCTTCCTAGATGCCAAAAATCTCAGCTGAAGACTGGCTACACACTGGAGAAATCAGAAGGGACAGAATCCCTTCTAGTGTGAGGGCTGGAAATCATAGAGAGGGATCACACACCACAGAGCCCCAAAATGGACCAACCGTTCTAACAAGATGTTTTTGATTAAGTAGGAAATAAGGATTAATTTCTTAGTGCAGCATCTAACCGAGTTGCCGCCTGTAATTACAGGCAGAGGAGTGCCACAGACAGCACAGCCTCTGGGTATCCCCAGGCAGAGATTCCCAAGGGAGCCTGTTCTTCTCAAGGCAATTGTCTATGGACTTGCCCAAGTAGAAATACTGAAAAACACACAACACAGTAGTCCAACCCCACTGAAACATGAAGCTTGTGCAGATTTCTATCTGACAGCCAGGACAGCACAGCCACGTGGGCCGTTCCTTGCAGCCCCACTGACTTTAAGAGGGAGCGACATTCACCAGCCAGAGCACATCTGGGCAAGGATGAGCTCTTGTCTCTGTCTGTCTGCTGCAGGCCACTTTGTTCAACTGGAGGGGAAAGAAAATAGATGTTTTCATGGGACTGCAGAGCCACGGACTACCAGGAGAATCCAGAGGTAGTTCAGCTTCAGGTAGAGTCAGAGCTCTCTACAGATAAACAACATTCCCTGCTCCTAGTTTAGAACAGGAGTTAAGGATCACAAGCAACAGAAAACTGCTCCTGACAACACCAACTCTGTCTCCTCCTCACACGGATGGAAGAGATCTCATTAATGCATTTTTACTCCACACCATCATAATCTCTCTTGACTTTCAATGGCTTTGAGCTACAACCACACACCTTGAAGAGTCTGATAAACTCATCTTTAAACTGATTATTGAAATATCCAAGCTGTTCATGCAACAACTGCCAGCTGAAGCTGCACTCTCTTCACTGCTTAATCTTCACTTACAGTGTCAGAATTCATTTGTTCTTTCCCACTGCACTCCTTATACCCAATTGTGCATTCCCAAACCCTCGCACATACCCCTCTTCCCACCTCCAATGAGCACACTGCTTACAGGATTTCTGGAAACAGCTCATTTAAGGGAGAGCTTATTTGTTTCAAGCAACGAACAAAAAAGAAAAAGCAAAAGGAAAAACTCAATTACACTTTAGTTGAGGACAAAACTAGAGCATCTCTGATAACTTTATGTGCAGCAGCAGAACTTCATATTTAATTCTTCTCCACTTCCTCTTCTGAATTCCGAAGCAATATTAAGTAGCATCAGCTCTCCACACTGCCAGAAGCAATTGCATTTAGAAGTAAGATGTCCCAGCATAGGTTTAAGAAGAAGCTATAAACATCAAGATGCAGCTACCACACCCAGCAAAGGGAATGGACTTCTTTCACCACCCTGCCACCACCTACGGCTTCAAGCAACCCATGGACTTACCTGAGCCTTAAGGCCTCATCTGAGTGAGAAATCCCCACACCTCTGCCACAACGGACAAATCCTTCCTCTAAGTTGCCTCCAGCTCCTTTTGTTCTCCTCCAGACCAAGAGACAGAGGGAAGAAGAACTCAGCTCTCAGTCCAGAAGCATCCTCCACACTGCTAACCTCTTGCTCCTCCTCCCCATTGCAAATTTGAAGGTTCTTTTCCTTTGCAGCTGTTCCCACTCTCTCCTGAGGGCCACAGAAGCAAGGGCAGACAGCTGCAGCTTTCTGCAGAAAAGGTCACTTGCTGACTGCTTTCCAGCTGAGGGACAATGTCCATCCCCCTGAGGAAGGCAGATATCATCTCCTCTGTGTGACATTTGCACAGTGCTTTGGAACACAGCTATGTAAACGTACAGCAATCAAATCCTGCAAACTCATCCGAAGCCAAGAAGGCAAAACCAGTTGACGACATTCAAGTATCTAGGTCTCTGTACTTAACAATCAGAAATTAAGTACAGGGCCTATAAGCAAGGCCGGATTTACTCAGGTCTACAGCCAGCACTTCACCACAGTTTTGCTGAGAAGCAAAATTCTCTCCAAAGAGAACAAAATTCAAACCATTTGAAGAGATCATCTGACACTGCATTTGTCATTGCCATGGCCAGAAAATTATCCAGCCCATTGAACAGCATGTACAGTCTTTGCAGGTGGGTCAGAGAAAGCCTGAGGCACAGATCAGCAGGTACAGCAGAGGTCAAACAGCCCCATGGTGTGGGGCACTGAAGCCAGCAGAAGCTGTGAACACATGGATTTGAGGACACCACTTGGCAAAGTGGCATTTTCTACTTCTCTTCCACTGAAGCCATGGGAACACTAACACTGCAACACTCCCCCACCTTCCCCAGCCCAATTAAGTCCCAGATAAAAGATCTGTCCGTGGTAATTGACCCAATTCCCCGACGCAATGCAATCAGATGTTTAGAAACACCACAAGTCCTAAATTCCAACTATTGTGTCTTCTTATGTTTTTGCCTCACAGATCAAAAGGCTTTTTACACATTTTCTGTTATGCAACACGATCCACTGACCTAAGACATTTGCCTTTCTTAATAAAATACGCTGCAACAATACCCTGAAAGTCCCAGGTAAAAAGTGCTGGCACTCCACCGGGCAATGGATGTGGAATACTCCAGTGCTTTTGTCCAGGGCTTTCCATGCAGCTCCCTGTTTAATGAGTCCATCACCAGGTTTAATGACCTGCCAGAGCTTTAGAAACACTCTTCCCTCCTCATCAATGATTCACAGGCAGTCTTAAAGCTGTGCACAGATTAAAGAGGCTGCTGCTCTCCCACCTCACTTCAACCCAAAGTGGTTTTAAATATTTCATCTCACCACAGAACTCTTCTGTACACATCCCAAAGGTGCTCTGAGGAGCTCTCACCGGGAGTTCAGCATTACCTGGCAGAGGGCCTCCTGGCACCACAAGAAAGCTGTCGCTGCCAGGCATGCCCATATCCTATATTTACTTTCTTTAATGAGTCCTGCATGACCCCAGCTGCCAAGAGTAGGGATAGGATTTTCTAAGGTAGTTGATGCTTTTTATGGAAAAACAGATGGAAGGTCTGATTGCAGGTACAGAACAAAGGAGTACCTGATCTGTAATTACCGGGGTCAGCAGGAGTTCTCCTTTGACTTCAAGGGAAATGGAGTCATGACCCTCTTCTTCTCAGCTCTGAGGGGATTTAGAGGGTATCAGCAAATGCAGAAACATAGGCTGGATCTTGCACTTCCCAGGTGAGCATGTCAAGGATTAGCAGTCTAATAGGATACCCAGAACACCCTGTAGCTCTTACTGTGAAGCAGCCCTGATGCTAGAAGTCTCATGTTCCAGGCTGCCACAGAGACTTCCCTCCCTCCCTCCCTGCACAAAGCAAGACTCTGCCCTGTGATGCAGTCCTCATGAACACATTTTTGGTCCCAGGGAAAGGAGAGCAAAGTAGCACAGGGAAGAGGGGAAAAAGACCTTGAGCCACTGCCCAGCTTTGCCACCAATGGCAGGATTTTGCTGCTACCACCCTGAGCCACCACTTTGCCTTCTCCCAGGTGTGAATGATACCAGCAGATCTCATGTTCTAAGCCTCTGCCAGATTGGTGGTCCACATCTAACAGTCACAGTCTCCACATGCCTGTGGTCATCCATGACACCAGAAAGACTCCTCAGAAGATTACTCTGGGGCCTTCTGGAGAATTCCTGACCTTTGGATTTTCATTTAAATCAACTTAAACCTTCAGAACCTCCATGGCACAGAAGAGTCTGTGCCCCACAGAGAGGCCCCACAGAAAAAGCTCCCTTTGCAGCATCTGTCCATGGTCAGGAATGCAGCTGAGGGACCAGATGATCCCTCTACACTGCCAGGGACAGTACAGCAGGCAATACTTGGTCACATCATGTCTTTGGTCTCATTTCTTCTCTCACCCCGTAATGGGAAATGTGGAAAAAAATCCTTCAAGAGATGAAGGGAGTCACATCAGTCCACAGCAGATATGGCCAAATCATGAAAAATGTTGTTTGTTGGCACACTCAGAAAATGAAGCCTTGCTTTCTCTTGTGTAATTCAGCCTTTCCTGTATGAGGAAAGAGCGGTGACTTCTGCAGGCCTGGAAAGGGTAGACCTGACTGAGAGAGAATACAAAGATCCTTTTACTTACTGCAAAACCAAACAAAAGTGACCAATAAAGCACTGCAGAAAACAAGCAGGTAAGTACTTGCGTTTTATCTTCAGTCAATACCTTTTCAGCATGGCTGATCTCTGAAATCTGATTTCATATAGTTCTGCAAACCCATACCCCCTGGGAAGCTGGCATTGCTCTTGCTGAGCATTAGCTCTCACTTCATTTGTCCACACAATCTCTATACAGCTGTCATCTTGACATCCAAGCAAGCTTAAACAAAACCATAATCTCTCCATAAAGCACACCTCTCTTCTCAAATAGCTGTTGCTCTCAGGTGTCCCTTTCCATGAAATCCATCACCAAACCACTTTGCCTTCCTCAGTGAAGGGAGGAGATTTAGAGAAGAGAGCTCTGTAGTACATCACAGGCTCAATTTACTGTGGCTCATTGCCTCTTGCTTGACCACTCTAATCCTTCCTGGAGGTGAGAGGGCCATGACATGGGTTCTTGGCCAGAGTCACTGCAGCAGCCATGGAAAGATTCATTGTACATCCTCACTGTACAACAAAGCCACCAAGGAAAGAATGTGGCAAGAGAGAGCGTTCAGTCAAAGGGCTGTGTGATGAACAACTGGACCCTGAGGTGGATGAAGGAATCAGATGAAAAGGCAAGGAAATATCCACTGCCATAATGTCAATTCACTCCCTTCTTCTTTCAAATCTCTTCTTGTCTGGTGACCCAGGACTTCGATGAAAAGGAACCGACCAATGCAGTTCAACCTGCACCCAGGAAACAATGTGGTTCCCCATTACCCTCTGTCTGCTCCAGCTGTCTTACTCTGACCAGCACAGGGTGAATGCCCACAGTTCTGCACAACCCATCCAGAAATCCTTGCAGTTAACCACAGCACCAAAGCATTACACCAAAGGGAAAGATGCAGGTGCTGGGCTGTTTCCAAACTGCCCTCCACTCGGCTGTCTCCAGTGCAGCTCAGCCAGAGAGCAACACCCCAACCCATCCGATGGGCTCCTCACTGGAGTAATGGTGCCACAAAGCCTGGGCACCACACTAAGCCACCAGTGCCACAAAAGTGGCATCAAAGTGCTACCAAAAACCCTACGCACTCAGGAAGTTTGAATCATATGGAAATCAAGCTTTATCAAATCCCAATCATCTCCATCCCCAGCAGAAGCAGGGTGACCTTAAAGAAGTTTTATCAGGTTTGAACTTATCCCAGGTTATATAAAATTGCTGCAGTATCCTCCAAGATGTGAAACATGGGTATGAGAGTGCAATTATGTTAGAGTTGATTGCTTTGAGGAGTTAAGGTTAGTGGAACCATCGCAGGTGTGAATCATTGCAGTTCCACTGGAGGGAACAGTTACATTATTTACTCCGGATGAAAACTCTTTCACTAAGTTGAACAGAACAGGAAAAGGGCTATAAATAGAATCAGACTTATAAAACAGTGAACCACAGTTTTCTGTCCTTAAAATAAGTCTCTCTCCAACACTAGATTTCAAAACTGGGACCATGTCAGGTGAAAGGCAAGGCCCTCCATTTGCTGACTTACACACACACAAAAGGATACAAGCTGATGAGACCTGTCAGATATAACTCATTTGCCACATCAGGAAGCAGAGATCATAGATGGACAGGCCCAGCTCCCCCTCAGTCACCTGAGAACATAATTTAAACATCTTCTCCAGATGCAAAGCCAGCCCCAAGAATTGCAGCACAGGTGTTGGGTTTTGGAGACTGAGGTTCCATGCTTGCTTCTACCACAGCTACTCCTCAGCAAAGCCTTTAAGTTGGGTCTGAACCAGTCAGCCTTTAGGACTACCTTGCACTTATACCAATGAGTATCTATGCATAAAACATTCTCATCTGAGGACCAGGGACTGGTGCCCATGGCACTGGGTTCTTCTCTCCTGGAGACCCCCTCTCATCTTCTTGCTCTTCCTCTCTTCATTGAATCACTGGAAACTCCCTGAGGTCTCTGCCACAGGGAACCAGGATCAAGAACAGACCTGCAGCACCTTATTTCTGATGCCCAGCTCTGCCATATCCTGCTTCCTCCCACAGCCCAGGTGCAGAAAACTTCTGAGAGCTCTGTTTTCTGAGCAAGCAGCATGCTGCAGGTGGCTTGGTGCGCTGCAAGGTGTTGGATAGACCTGGCAACACCAGCAGTCAAAGGTGATCTCTCACACTAAATCTTTGGGATGTAGGGCTGGGGTAACAGACAAGCTTTTGAGCACTGTAACCCTTGCCACCTCACTTCATCCAAAAAAGGCTCAGACTATTCCAGTCATCTGATGAAGAACTACAAAATGAGGATCAGCACTTTGACTTTACAGAGCTCTGTAATGCCAGAAATTTACACTGACCTTGGGGGCCCCACAACATTGAACCATGCAATGCACAGCTCCCCACCAGCCTCCATCCCCTGCAACAGGGCCAGACTTTGCACACTGGAGCATTAAATCAGCAATCCTCTGCTTCTCTGACATCACCATGGGACTCTGCTGCTCAGGTTTCCTTGACACAGGAGTTTGATTCACAGTAGCAGGCTTTTCAGCTATGGCTGTGAAGCTGATCTACATATTAATATAATAACCCTTTACAATTCAGTAAGATGAGAAGTGGAAAAATACGAGAAAGAAAAGATGAAGCCCTCTGCAGATGTTGTCCTCACATATGGTCTCCCATATGGTTATATTTCACTGCTGCTCGGTTTTGTAAGATCTCTCTCTTCAGAGGGTAACCCCAGCCTCTTCCACACTGTAATCAAGAGACTGATTAGGACACAGGGAACACTGCTGGCCACTTTGTCATTGCTAGTAGAAGTGCTGAACAGCCACTGCTAAATTACAGCTATCAATCTCCCAGGCTGTACATGGATCCATTAATTATTTCTTCCATTCCCCACAGAGACAGATGCTTCCTGTTTTCTTGACATAAACTGTGTGGATCACTTGCCCATCTGGCTGCTCTGTGTTGCTATAATGGTAGTTTTCCCTCAGATGTCATGTTACAATTCTTAACAGCCTCCACAGGGAGACAATATTATCACTTAGCATTTCTAAAGGATATGTCTCTAATCCTCCGAAATTTGTTAATTCACCCTGGAATTACTGGATTATGTTATGATGTACTATTAGCCCAGATATACAGGGTGTGTGTAAGGCTGGGAAACTGGTACCAGTGACATGGCTTGCCAAAGATCATAGTGATGACCAGTGACAAAGTAGACACATGAGCAAAAATCTGAAAGTTTGCTTTCACACCAGTACATAAAGATAAGAAAAAATGAGAGACAGCATTCCATGACCTGCTTGCTTAGCGAAAGCAGAGTCCCCATGCACAACGTGTGGCTGCAGCTACAGTTGGGCCCAAGGATGATGATGCTTCTTTACAATCATGCAGGACACCAGAGGCATCTTGGCAGGGGAGAAGAGCAGCACCACAGGGTGAAGCCACAGTCACACTGGCAGGGCCACCAGCAGCAGCGTGCCAGACTCCACAAGATCTGACCAGTCCCCTGCACACACAGAAAGCTCCAGGGTTTCTGCAAGGAGAGGAAGCCCCTTAACATGAATTTCATCAACAAAACTGGAGCTCTCTCTGGCTAGCAGATATAGAAAGGAGCTGGCTTGGGGGGTTTCCATTTCAAGTTCACACCTGGCCCATAATCTCTGAGGGGAAGATGGCCAAAGATGTGATATTAGAGCAATTCTACAAATGATCTCTGCCAAGCATCAGTTTCTCCAGGCAAAGAGGAACGGGTAGTTTTGATAGCAGTTCCTTTTTCATGACTCACTTTCATGTCATTATACCAATAAGATCCTGTCTCTCCAGGGTGTTTTTCTCTAGTGATTAAAGTTGTGAGCCTTCGACCTTGTGCCTTATCAACACTACACAACACACAATATAACCAAGTAGAAACTTGCTGCCTTTCATCCCTTATGGCTTAATAAACTTGCCAGCAGACCTATTGCAACAGAATAATGAAGCTAAGCAATTGCATTCAGCTCAGTAAATCTAGGAGCAGTGCCTGTTAAAAATAAATAAAATTAGATTAAAAAAACTCCAACAACTAATTGCGGAAATGTGGAGTGTTATGAAGAGATCCCATCAGTTCAGCCAGAGTTCACAAACCTCTCACTCTGCTGTCTCAGCTGCTGAAAGGAGGAGCGGTGTGAGAAAAGATGAGTAGGGACTTGCATAAATCTAGAAGAGGAGGAAGAGGAGATGTCAGGACATATCCACACACAGTGCGTGCCTTAGGGATCTGCTGCAGGAACTGCAGACAGCATGGCATTTGGCACGAGATGCCCAGGAAGGGCAGGAATGGTGCTCAGAAGCAGGTGCTTTGGCACAGTATTGTGGAGAAGGCAGCCCAGCACCTGGTTCCTGAAATTTCAAATTTGGTGACATTTCAGCCAGTTGACATCAATAACCTGCAGTTTATGTTGTATTAGTGCTGCAGTTGGGCATTTTCTGGCATGAAGCACAAGACAGATCCTCTTCCAAGGCAAGGCACATGGGGAGAACATAACAGTAAGGCACAGGGTAAGCACTGCATGTGCAGGGACTCCTGACACTGCTCTACTGAGCAGTCACACGAGGGCTACTCAGGTCCAGGTGCTCAATCTGGAGGTGCTGAAGGTATGGCCCTTTTCCAACACTGCCTGTGTATGGAGCCTGTGGTAACCACATTTCCACCTCTGTGTGCAGTTTGGGTCTGACAGACAGGCCCACACAAGATCTCACCTGCAAGATCACACACGGACATCTGTGAGGGCTCATGACACTGCCCCTTAATATGCTGGGCAGCCTGAGACCATTGCATGACTAAAAGCCACAGAAATTTATTCAATCCCCAGCAGGTGGTAGGAGAAAGCAAGAATCATGGCCTTTTCCATATCCAATTCCCTCCAACAACGAGATCCTTAGGGGAAAATGCCCAAATCACCCTAGGATTACCAACAAGTACCATGAATCTCTTCTGCCTCTATGGCTCCCCAGATCTCCAGGATCCAGGGCCGTAACAAACTTCCAGTGGTTGCCACCACTACCCCAAAGTACTTTCTCCAGCTACCAAGTCACTTGTAACTGGATCTAGACCCATGTCTGACTTCCTGGGAGAAATTTCTTCTGCAGGTGTAAGCTGCTGCCCTGCCTTTCCACCAAGAAAGGCAATACATGTCCCAAATAGACAGAGAACAAGAAAAGGGAGCTCCAGCTCCACAGTGCACTTCACAGTAAGTGCCACAATTTATAGCACATAAATACTGTACATATACTGCTGCGTTTTGCAGACATTATAATCTCAAAGGGTAGGTAGGAGGTGGGAAAACAGCATGTAACAACTGTAGCTTAGACAGCTGCTTTCTTTGCCACATCTAATGCTATTTAGGGAGGTAAAATAGGTCTACCCAGCAGTGCCTCTGCTTCTGCTAGGATACACTGCAGTTCCATGTGGGCTTCTGCTGAATAATTAGGTTAAAGGCACAACCATGTAAACAATCTTGTAGAGGCTTTCTGGGAGAAAGACAAAACCATTCATAACTCCAAGCCCATCCATTTCCCAGAAAGAAACTACACTGTCCTCATGCTGGGCTTTTGCACTGCATTTAACACAGACTGTGTGACCCAACCACTGTGGCTGAAAATCTGTGGACAGGATTGATCTCCCACAATGCCAGGTGTCACAGCTAATGGCATCTTTCAGCTGCATACAAGACTGTTTTTTAAAGTTTTTTTTAACAGCAGAAAAGTTAGTCCTGGTCTTCCTACCCCTCCTCCTTTCTTCCCCCAACCTGATTATCAGCTGTCCTCCCATGTCCTTGTGCCAGACCCTCCATAGAGCCAGTTCTTCTCACTAATCTGACAGAATATACTTCCTTTATTCTGTGATGGGGGAAAACTTTGGGCCAAGTTTGTTTTTGTGCCAACTTAGTGAGTTAAATCATCTCAGCAGGAGCTGACTAGCAAACCCAAAATCAAAGCTGACAATAGCTCTACCACTAAAGATATACAAATGAAAAGTGAAAAAATCCAGGATCAGGAAGACATTGGATCAGCTCAGCTCCACTAAACTATACCCTCCATTAAACATGGAACATCTCACTACACTTCTTTGTATTAGACAAATAGGTGATTTCTCTCCTATAGTCCACAGGATATAAGAAATCATATTTTCACTGGTCTAGTTTATTCTAGTTGCTGGATATCTTGGCTCTACTGGCCAGAAGAGTAGCTTTTTCTCATTTGTGCTTGGAGTTTGCCTTGAGGAAGTTTGTCAGGATGCAGCTATGACATCTGTAATGGTAACAGCATGGGAAAGGACTGCCAAGGTGATCCTGTTTTAGTAAGTGGAATCACACTGCACTTATGCAGCCTTAAAGAAGCCATAACATCACCTGCGCCTTTTAGCATATAGATAAATGGAGGAGACATGATGTCTGGTTCTGGAAGCCTCTGAGATCACCAGAAGCACAGCACAGCAGTGAGGAGAATAGATCACTGTTCTTGCACAAGAGCTTGTGCTGTGCCAGCACCATGCTGATCTCTGCTCTGACCCACTAGGGCTGCCCTCAGGTCTGGCCTAGACCCTGCAGACACAACCAAACAGTGGCCAGTAGCCCTTCTTGGCTCCTTCCTTCTTCTCTGCTTTGAGCTCTCAGAGCAAGGAAAGCTTTGCTTTTCCATTTAGGGATGTTAGGCCAAGAGTCTTCCACACTGATGGTTTGTCTGAGCAGCACAGAATTGCCATGGTTACAGCCTTATTTGTGGACTTAGGGAGAGCAGCAGGATTCATGGAGCCAAACTCAAATACTCGCTTGTACATCAGAGAGATACAACTGGGCATGAGTCAACATCAGAAGGAAAATAAATTGCTTCTCCTATCACCCAAAATGCCAAAAGGGACAGTCAGGAAAAGCATCATTGCATCAGGGCTTTGAGAAAGGTGAACTCCATCACTTTCATTAAAAGGCTTAGGGAAACAACTAACCTTCATCTGAGTGAGTAGGCAGCTGCAACCCAGTGCCCTTTCTCCTCGAGGGCAAAGTCTAATTATTCTTTCAGAAGTGCAAACTCCTTCAAGCAATTCTCTTTGCTCCTTACTTTATTTTAGCCAGAAGTTGTGAGGTTCTAAATGCCCCACGTGTCTCCTGGAATCTCTGCTTGCAGTAGCACTGAAAGAGGCTGTGAGAGGAGTTCGAGGTAGAGCTCAGCCTGGAAGACACATCTCACCTGCGTCAGCTTCCCTCTCACAAGTGTGACATGGCAGAGTCACAGCAAACCCTGCAGGTGCAAGGTGCAGAAGCTAAGAAGGGCACCTACATCCTGACTGCCCCTTTGGGTAGTGCTATCCCACTCAAGAGCTCGCTCCATTCATCCATGAGAGGTCATCACCCTCAGCTCAGGCTGGACACAGCCTGAGGCCAGAGCCTGTACATGTGCTCCTTCTGTGCACAGCAGTATGAGCAGGTACCATGAGGTCCTCAGCCATGGAACACCCTTGGTTTTGGTAGCAATTCCCACTGTGATTCACTTGGCCTGCAAAACAGCCAGACATGCACCCATGCTCCAGCTGTACAGCACTGCCAAATCTCAGCACCAAATACCCCAGCAGCAAAGCTTGTCCAATAGCACCACGCTGGAAAGCTGGCCACAACGTCAGGAACAATGCAAAATGTTACTGTAGTGACATTGCAATTCATGGGGATCCTTCTCACCACACACAGACAGCACCAGGATGTGGCTGGTATTTGCCCTGTGGTGCTGTGAGTCAGGATATGATCCATAAGTTTCTGTATTTACAGGAAAGTACCCTCCAACACCAGAACACAAATTGATTGCACCAGTCAGAGCCCTTGGAAAGCACCTAGAAAGCAACAGGAACCCACCACTGTCACTTCCAGAGGTTGCTGTCCATGAGCAACATGACCACATGAACTCCTTTTCCAGGCTTCTCCCAGAAAAAGATGATAAAAAGACAGCTCACTCCTCCCATTTTACTGGGCAGAGAAGCAGTCTGAGCACTCAGAAGAGCGAGGGAAGAGCCTTCCATGCCTGACCTCTGCAGGTGTCCCTGTGTGACCAGCACTGCACCTTCTATCATATTCTATGATTCTTTGAAACCTGCTGGACTCCACAGAGGCAGTAGCAGCACAACAGCTTAAAAGCTCAGAGAGAGACTTCTGCTGGTGTTAATACCCATTCCCCAGGAAACCAATGTATTTACAGCCCCAATTTAAACTGCTATAAGCAATACCACTAAAAACATATTTGCGTTATTATCACTGCACTGCGCAGTTAATTGCTATACAAATATTTGTGCTGCCCACATTCATCACAAGGGCTGCTGCTGCCTCCGGGTGAACTTACTCAAAGTCTGATGTGTTTTCCCAAGACTGGAAGTCTTAAAGGGGATGTCTCTATTTTGCACGCTCAGAGAAACACTGATCCAAAATTCCTTTCCACTGAAGTGGCTCCAGACCAACAGGGGACCATTTGCTTCAGAGGAAAAGCCTGACGGGGCAAGACTTCCCACGCTATATTTTTGGACCAAGAAGTCAGGCTGAACCTACCTTTCCACTTGTCAGCTCATTGTGACTTATTCAGATTTATCACCAGTCTTTCCTACTCCCCCACCTCCCCTTTCTTTTTTAATTAGGCCACTGAGGCCTTGCTTTCAGAAACCGTCTGGATCCCAACAGAAGCTTTTAAGTCTCAGACATCAAATGGCAGGCAGTTTACTATCGTTAATTATGGTAATTTTTGCTTAGTAGTAGCTTCCCTCTGAAGAGTCAAAACTACTTAGAAAAAGCCCCAGCCTCAGGCATGAATTTCGAAGAACACAATTTTTGTCATTCATTACTTTACAAAGTTAAGTAGCAGCAGAAAGTTAAAACCCAGAAGGGAAAAAAGAGCTGACAAAAAGAATAAGCTTTTGGGGACTATACACCATCACATAATACACAACCAGACAATGTTTGCCTTTTGCAGGCATCAGGCACTGCTGTGCTGAGCTGTGGCACAGGGTCTGGGTCTCCCAGTCCTCTACCACAGCCATGCTCAGCCAGAAAGGTTGCTCTGAATTGCACAGAAAGATGGACAGCCCTCTGGCCAGCCCCAGAGCAGAGAAGGCACAAAGACATCTTGAAATTTCCCACAAACAGTGTGGGCCATGAGTGAGGCATGTTGTTGTGCTTTCAACACTTTCAAAAGTACTTCCAAAAAAGTGTCCCTATCCTTTATTATCTTGAATGATCATTGATTTAGTATATTATTGTAACACAGCAGTGGAATGCAAGCTAATGGAAAATACCAACATCAACCAAACCAACCACAACCCAAAGTAAATTGAAGCTGCTTTCGGTACAGCTCCTAATCTATTATTTTAATCTTTTATACATTGAAATGTTTACAGAGAAAATCAGTTTCCCTGCCTTTCTTGTACCTTAGTGAAGATAGGTGTTATGATGAAAGATTCATCTTTCTTTATGATAGATATGCCATGTTCTTACATAGAATATACTTCAAGGAATTAATCTTTGCCAAGATTAGCCAACCCGTACTGGATTTTTCCCGGAATGCGGAATGGGGGAAAACCCGGACTGGATTTTTTCTGTAATATGGAATGGGGAAAAGGAGGGATTTTTGCTTAGTAGTAGCTTTCCTCTGAAGAGTCAAAACTACTTAGAAAAAGCCCCAGCCTCAGGCATGAATTTTTAAAAGCATACTTAGAAAAAGCCCCAGCCTCAGGCATGAATTTCGAAGAACACAATTTTTGTCATTCATTACTTTACAAAGTTAAGTAGCAGCAGAAAGTTAAAACCCAGAAGGGAAAAAAGAGCTGACAAAAAGAATAAGCTTTTGGAGACTATACACCATCACATAATACACAACCAGACAATGTTTGCCTTTTGCAGGCATCAGGCACTGCTGTGCTGAGCTGTGGCACAGGGTCTGGGTCTCCCACGGTGATCCAGTCCTCTACCACAGCCATGCTCAGCCAGAAAGGTTGCTCTGAATTGCACAGAAGGACGGACAGCCCTCTGGCCAGCCCCAGAGCAGAGAAGGCACAAAAGTATCCTGAAATTTCCCACAAACAGTGTGGGCTGTGAGTGAGGCATGTTGTTGTGTGTGCAGTGTAGGTACCTAGCTGTCCCAATCAGCCAGTCCCACAGGGATACTGTCCC
Source organism: Corvus brachyrhynchos (assembly GCF_000691975.1). Classification (NCBI taxonomy): domain Eukaryota; kingdom Metazoa; phylum Chordata; class Aves; order Passeriformes; family Corvidae; genus Corvus; species Corvus brachyrhynchos. The sequence continues at coordinate 9,526,326 of NW_008236478.1, read as the reverse complement.
CTTTGGACATCCCATGCAGCTACAGACCAGCAAGATCATAGAAATAACAGAAAACTCCTCCCAAACACTTGTATAGATAGACCATATGCAGCAACAGGGCTTTCAAAATGCCCTGACTAAATCAGACCCTGCCTCTTAGCATGGATTCGGCCTGTGGGTGAAACCATACTGCATGTTAAAAATTAATATAACCATGGCCCTCACAAAAATTATCCACTACAAAGAGGATGGAGTTGATTTATGCAGGGATGCAGGGTTCTTGCACAAGGAAAAGAGACACAAGCCAAACGGTGAGGAATTAAGAGCTACTTTCCCAATGTCTTGACAAACCATCACCACACTGCCTGCAGATTACTCAGCCTTACACAGGCTAAATATCTTGCCTTCTGCCCCTGCCTTTTCTGTTGCAAATTAAGAATATTAAACTCTATCTGTTTTCCAGGATTTCCTTCTAGGTTCCCATTAAAAAAAAAAACTTTTTGAAGACAAGTTTGCCACCTAGAGAGGAGAGGGAAACAGAAGGAGAAATGACAGTTTGCCTTTGATTTCTATGGCTACAGAGTCTGGCCAGATAATCTGGGGCTTTCATATACAGATTCTTTCTTTTATGAAGGGTCTGAAAAGGTGGCGCTTTTATCAATTACCAAAATATGCAATCTTCAGGTCTGCTTTGCTACTGCTGAGTTTGTTTCATCTTCAGGTTCCTCTTTTAGGCAGTTTAGCATTTCATCTGGAAATCTAGAAACCACTGGGAGCAGTTGAAGTCAAACTTTCAAATATTTATATTTGATGGGTTCAGAGGTAGGCACTAGAATGGAAAATACAAGTTCAGAGCTTCCTGCATAATCCATCTCAGCACTGGAGGAAAGGAGGAGGGCAAAAAATATGTGTATTTCTAATTTAATCAAAAACAAGTATCCCAGCAATCGCTATGGTCCTTTCCAGAAGTTCTCTTTCTGTGAATGCTGCAGCTGTTTTGTTTGTCAAGTGGTTTGAACAGCTTAAGCATTGTTTAGTGTAAAAGAAATTGATTTTTGAATTTACACTGAGACATTGCACAGCACTGAGAAGATTGCCTAGACTTCCAAGAACATATTTTAAAATAGTTTGTCTTTTTCAGCAAAGTAGATCTGGGTCTCTGCCTACTTTCAAACAATGAAATTCTGGCTCTCATCAAGCTTCTTTCTAGGCAAACATGACTACCTTTAATCTCAAATACATCTGGTGCTTTAGGACAAACCTAATGCGCAAGAAAGTTAAATGGCCCCCATGGTCCCTTCCAGCCCTGTTCTCTGCAGTTCTGGAATAAACACTAGGCTTGTTTGTCCTCTCATCACCCCCTACTTGAATGCTACAATCAATCTAGAGGGCCACCAAGCAGTGGACAAGAACTTGGCATTGGGACTCCGAGCTCCATCAAAGCCCAGTGTCCAATTGGTTTCACACCCTCCAGCCACACCAGACCATGGTTACAACTCAAGGGCTCATGCCAGGCATTAGAGGCTATGGGACAACGGACAGGCTAGTGTGCTTTATGGATCTGTGGCACTAAAGAAAAAAAGAGCAGTGGAAAAGATGCCAGCTGGCAGGGATAAAGCTGAAGAGCTCCAATTCCCAGGCCACGCAACTCCACTGCCCAAGCTGAGACTTTTTCTGTCAGCAGTCATGGGCTGTGCCATCTCCCTTCTGTGACAGTTAAGGAGACCAGCCAGCCCCTTCAAGAAAACATAAGGACAACTCCTGGAGCAGTAGAGGTGGTAGGACCAGCTGAGGTAGAGGGAAAACAACCATTTCTCCATGGGAAACTGCAAAACCCATCTAACTCCCAGGAGCAAGGCCCAAGGATCATTTGTTTGGGATCCCTCATGCCTCAGAGCCAGCTCTGCTTTCCCAGGACAGATCCTGTCTCCTGTCACACTCCTTTACAACAGATTTTTGGAGTCTTAAACACCCCACCCCCAACAAAGAAAAAAAAAAAAAAGCCAAACCTTACAGGTAAGCACAACGATCAAAACTGCAAGAGAAGTTTCACTTCATTAACTTTCACTGCATTAGCCATGTGGTGAACATGGGGTTACAACAAGAGAGCAGTGGGAAAACCTCAGATAGCATAAAAATCCCCCTTGGAGAAACCCACAGGGCTCAGCTATCCAGATATACTCACTTCTGCAAATTCATACAGGATGAGAGTAATTCCTGCAGCACCACTTCTCACATTACACTTCAGATCTTCCACTTCAGAATTAGAAGGACATTATTAGAATTAGAGGACATAAAAAAATGGCCACATCATGCTAATACCTATGTCTTAAATAGATCAAGGTACTTTACATAGAATAGCTCAAAGAGAGTGATAACAAGGTCCAAGCCTGTGCTAAACATCAATGGAGGAATCTCAAAGCTCTGTGTAGAGATGCTTTTGCTCTGAGGTCAGCATGCACACCAGGAATTTCAGTTCCCTCTCCCAGCTCTCGTTTCCCAAATTCTGCAGTGCACATTCAGGAGCAGCTGATGCAACATCCAATTGAAAGTTTGTTCACCCTCCTCACAACCTGCCCCACTGCTGTATGTGGCTTTAATAACCCAGACACAAAAGATTACACAACTTGGCCAATGCCTTCTGGGTTGACATCAAAAATCCCTCCTCCCTCATTAATCAGGCCCCTCCTTCATGCCACTGCCAACCAGGGCAAAAACAGTACATTTAAAAGAAGCAGAGCATGGCTTTCTTCTTACTGGTTAACCCAAACTAAAAGAACTGCCTCCTGTTTCTCACAGCTGAGACAAAATATATGGCAAGTCAGGGAAAGATCTCCCTTTCTCTGTCCTTTCAGCAATGCCACTACATTCTTTCTAATTAAAACGTGCCCTTTGGGTCCAGGGAAAAGGATTTCCATGTGTCCCAGGTCATAACATGCACTGGGGCTGGGGATATAAAGACAGGAATATCACTGGTGATAATCAGTACTGGTGAAATCAGTGTTTTGTTGGAGTGTGTTTGCCTGTCCCCACATCACACAGCTCTGCAAAGCCTTGGCAATGGACACCTAAAAGTCCCTGGGTTTGTGTGCAGCTAAAGTCATTTGTCCACAGAGCAAAGGAGAGCCCTCTTCTTCTGAAACAAACAAACAAACAGCAACAAAAACAACAGACAAGGAAAGAAATGAGTTTAAATGCATGGAAAAGTGAACCACTTACCTCATCTCTCCCTGCTCAGCATCTGTTCAATCCAAGCCTCCAACCCTCCCACACACAGGTACAAAGGAGTCACCTGTTCCTCTGTCCATCAGCAGCCAAAATCTTGCCTGAAGATTGGCCTCAGCACAATACGCTTGGACCAGCCAGCAGCTAACACCATCACACAACTCTGTCCCAGGAAACAAAGACTGTGAGGAGAAACTCTATTCACCTGCCAAACACAGCGAGCTACAGGCACCAATTTCACTGTCTGTTTTAGTATTGCTGCCTTTACATCAGCTGCCTCAGCTCTGCTTGGGGTCGGGCTCCTTCCCACCCCACACCTTGGTAATAGTGCTGCTTTTATGGCCAGACCTGAATCATTGCTGTTCATAGAGCAACCCCGAGGAGAGCTTGGTCAGTTAGGAGCACTTACCTGATGCTGTGCTCTCCTTTGGCTTGTTAAAAACTTGAGTTCAAAAGTGTTTCCACTGGCAAGAAATCAATTACAGTGGTTTCAGGAGATACAAAGAAGAAAGATGCAGGCAGACATGATGATTAACCCGCTCCCATGCCGTGGCTGTGTTTCCACCTGCCAGCTCTCCTACCTGTGCCATAGTCCCAAAGGAAGGGTCTTTACAGTATTCCTTAGTCCAATTCATAGAAATTCAGCCTGAGGAGTTTTGAACCCATTTTGTGGCTGCATTTGCTCAGGCTGATGGACTTTGCATGCAGCAGATCAGAGAGGGCTCAGGGGAGCCCTTCCATCGGGGCTGGGGCCGCCACATCGCTCCAAAGGGCAGACACTGTGCTGAGGAGCATTTGTCATCCACATAGCAAAGGAAAGGGAAAGCATTTCCTTATCCAGAGGGCACTTTACCCTCTTCAAACTTTTGGAAAATAGTGACTCAGGCCCTGCTTGGGTTACTGGCTACCGTGAAACCCACTCTCTCTCCCCTGCCTGTGACTGTGGCACAAAGCCTCCCCACGACCACATCCCCATGCAGGCTGTGCATTCCCCACCTCTGGCACCAGCAACTACCACCTGAGGACCCCTCTTATGCCACCTGGTGCCACACTCCATCTTCTGATGGCAACCAGGGGCCCAAGCAGGGTACAGAGCACGCTATCAGTAGGGTCTTCCCTTTGGGAACACCGGCTCTGTGCTACCTCCTATCCCTCAAAGCACCATTGCAGAGGCCAGGCAAGCAGGGCATCCAGTCCCTTGCCTGCTGCCCTCAGTGCTGCCTGCAAGGATCTCCCCTCTCACAATCAGTTGCACAAAGTCTGGTGCAAGAGCAAGTCAACATTGGTCAAATCACTTTAACTGTGCATGTCTCCTTCAATGATCTGTCAAATGATGTTGATAATACCTCACTAAGTCACAGTCAGGCCTAGTTAATTACTTTAGTGAACATGAAGATCTCTAGATATTTGTTACATGCACACACACAGGCAAATCATGTACTTCTGTGAGTGCCAGCCCTTGGCTGAGTACGTCTCGGGGCGTCTAGCAACAGGCACGTGGTTAGCAAGTAGGAAGGTACTCAAAGTTATCAGTGGACAGATGGGAAAGCCTCCCCAGCCTCACAGGTACCTGTCCTGTATTAGCGAAGTACCCTGTCCATTTCTAATCACTGACTGCCCAGCCTAAAAGCAAGAGCTTCCTGTATCAAAGGAGCAAGACAGTGCTCCTGCATAATCAAAATTAACCAATTATATTGTGCAACAGCTTATTCATTTGGATGTGCGTAGCTAAAGAATTATTGCAGGTGTATGCAAAAGAGGCTCTAGTGTAATAGGCTCCCTATTTTCTTTGGGTTTGACCAGAACAATTGCCTATGAAGAAAAATCAGAGAGCTTTAGGCAGTTGTCATTGTTAAAAAACAGAGTTTGTGGGGAGAAAGGAATTTGCAGTGGAAAAAAGAAGTCTCATTTGAATAACAAAACAATTTTTGTTGATTTCATTGTTGTTTATGAGCTATTTAAGCCCAGGGGTGGGTAGAAAAGGGGAAATAAGAGGAATTTACTGATAAAACGTATTTTAAACAGATAGCACCAATGATAAAAATCCCATTTTGAGTTCGAGCAGTGAGTAGCACATCATACAGTTTCTAGAAAGGAAATTTAAGAGAACTTAATGAGACATGAAAATATTGTATAAAGTGGTATGTATTTTTCAAAATAAACACCAATAACATTTCCTCCCCCTTTGAGCTCTTATGTCTTTTAATTTATTCGGCCAAACTTGCCATCATCACTGTTAGAAAGGTTTGGAAAACAAGATGGCATTTAGCTTTCTCCCTTCAGGTCATGATGGGCAGTTTCCAGTGCAGAACTGGGAGCACATGAGATGCCCCTGTGAGCCCAGAAAACCCCATCCCCTCCTGCTCACTTATATTGCAGAGAGTGGGAGTTGTGCTCTGCAGCCCACAAACAAAAGGAGAAAGAGGAACCTGCTGGAACAAGCAGTCAGGACACAAGGAAAGGAGGCAGCAATGCCTGCACACCATGCTGCCTTGCAGAGTAGAGACCGCTGCGAGTAGGACATCAGTACTATAACTAATACATCTGAGAATAAATAAGACTCAGGCACTGTTCACACAGATCATTTTTCTGCACTAGCATGAATCTGTTGCTTAAAATCTGTTCTGGTTCAACCATCATTTTCTGCTTCACTGTAAGAGTTCACTTAAGTCATTTCAACTCACTGCACATGAAATAGCTTAGAGACCATCTCCCTTTCTATCTTTTGGCTACATGTAAAACCTTCTCAGTTTAACAGCCCAGCATTCATAGCAGAAAATAAGCTGGGCGCCTAAAGGTCACAGGTTTCACTCCAGAGCAATTCCTCATACACAAGCAAGGAAGAGACCAGTGCCACCTCCATCACCTGTACACAGAGCCAGCCATGGAAGCACACAGTGAAAAAGCACGAGGCAAAAAACCACAGGTGTTGTTGCATCTGACATGGAAACGTGTGTGCACAGAGATCTTCAAATTTCAAAAGTTTCTCACAGTTTTAGAAAAATAAAATGTCCCTTTTATGCTCTGAGGAGTTAGTCATGCTTGCTTTTATGTTTTGGGGTTTTTCTGGGGTTTGAGATTTTTTAACTAATAAAGTTACTTATTGAGACATTTCACAAGATATGTGCCCAACATTTAAATTACAAAGACCTATCATTCTTGACAGGCATATTCAACATGTTTTGATATAAAAATTAAAGAAAAAAAGGAAGCTAATTCTTTATATAGAAAGGGGGAAATGTATTTCACATAATTGCTTCATAAGTGATGACTTGTTATAAATGGATCAGTGCTTTCCTGCAAAGAAATACCCAAAGATATTCCTAATTAGTGGTAAGCTAATTACCACAAAGCCTCCCCTGTTCAGCAGTGACATGCTAAATCACCCCCGCTTGCAATTTCTAGAGCTTCACAAAAGCCAGAAGTGGGAAGAAGGAGCAGTGAGAGGAGTCACCGCCTGCTCTCCTGGGAACAAGCTGCAGCTCCCACTGCTTGGAGCAGCATGTCCTGGCAGGACCTCACACCCTCACTCCCTTCCCAGCCTTCCCTCCAGGCCAGCTCCATCCCTTCACCCTCATTGTCTGTGCCCACCACTGCTCTTTTCTCACACCTACTCACCGTTGTTTCCCCTGACCTGGTTTGATTTGCTGTAAGTCTGGATATTCCAGCAGCACAAGGTAGCCAGAGCCTTCCTTTAAAAGCTTTTCCAGCCTGCCCATCAAGTGAGGCACAAGCTGCTCACAATGAGACAAGGGCATTGCTTCTTGCACACAGGTAGGTGTTTTAGCCAGGGGGAAAGAGGAAACAGAGCATTTAGTTCACAATATTTGAAAGTTGTTTTGAGTTGGCTGTTTGGGTTTTTTCCTAAAGATTGACAAGTTTCCAAAGAAGCAAGCAAACAAAAATAAACTGATTTTATTTCCATTTTCAAACACTGAGATGTTTCTAGATATCCTCATTAAACCCTATCCTAATCTCCACAACCTGCAAGAGAGAAAGTGGGGTGATGAAAAAGACAGGAAATTAACCTGAAAAAGGTGTAAAAGTCAAAATGTTTGAATTTCAACATTTACAATGCAGTTTTTTTTATTTAGATAGAAACAAACTGGATTTAACTTTGTTTAAAAAAAGCAAGACATTTCAGTGGAGACAAAAGCTGCATTACGGCTGTTTCTCCTCTCTGCTGTAGGTTCAGCATTTCTCCTTCTTGCCATCTTTGGCTCTTGAGTCACTCAGCTCAGGGTTATGCAGACACAGCAGCTGGCTATGCAGGTCTCCTCACTTGACTCCCAGTTATGAAGCAGGATTGTCAGGAGGTTCCCCAAATCACAAGTCTTCTGGGGAATCCCAGATTCTCCAAATCACCAGCATGTGGCACTAACAGTGGCACTGGCCCAGCTCCGTGGAGCTGGAGCACCCCAAAGCCCCTGTTCCTCACAGGAACACTGAGGACTCTGGGCCCTGGCCCAGCTGCAGTGCTTGGGGCTCTTGTGGAGATGAGAACTGCAAAGTGAGCTGCCCCAGAGGCTGATTCAGAGAAAGAGATTTATTTAGCCTCTCTGAATCACCCTGCAGGGGAGATGGCTGCTCTCGGACTACAAAAGGAACTGGAAAGATTAGTGGAAAGTTTTCCTCTGTGAATCCTCATCCCCAGTGTCTCACAAAGTCTGCTTCAGGGCTTATACCACACAGCCCAAATCTTAAACTGTCGCTGCAAGCACTATCAAGCAAACAGAACAAAAATAGCTGGGACAGAGCAGAGAGGAGCAGGAACCACTTTTGTTTGCGCTACACACCATCCCAGTTAAAACATCATCAAAATCAGGCCCTGAAAGCCGCCTGCGTTCCCTGCCTGGGACCAGGGTGAGCCCAGGGCTCCATTTGAAGCCCAAGGACAAGCTCGGCCACGACCCAGACATGCAGCAGCACTGGGGCTTCCAGAGACAGGGAGTGACCCCACCGCCTTCCAGTCAGCCCTGCACCCACCTAAAATTCCACACAAGGTCATGAATCACTTGTCTTGCTGCTTTATATAAAGGATCTTGAGCAATTATTAAATCACAGAGACAAACTTAGAAGGAAGAAAAGGTTCCCAGACTCCCGCTCTCAGAACAGCCTCACACATCCAGAACATCTCCTTGCCAAAAGGAAAAAGCTTGGTAAGGGTGTTAATGGCTGGGACAGGGACTCAGGAGAGCACTCTGTGTTTCTGTTTTATTTCCTGGAAATTTGCTAAGGGTTCTCTTGGGCTGATAAACTTCAAGGACAAAGTCTACATGCTCACACTGTGGGCCAGTCTGCACCCAACCTTGCTTGCATCATCCTCCACAACATTTTAAGCCCAGCAGTTTTGAAAAAAGTGGTGAAGGAAATCTACTCTCTGCCCTCACCAAAGCCATGCAGTTGTGGTTGAAGATATCCCTGCCTCCCAAAGCTTGTGCTCAGCTACAACAGACACATCCAGAGGGAAAGGGGCTTTGCTCCTTAGGGATGGGCAGGTCAGTCCTCTGAATCCCTCTACATTTCTGTGGGCCAAGAAACTGCCAAAGGCTGCTCAAGGCTGGTGTGGGGAACACAGCCTTGTCCTCTGCCCAGGGGAGAACAAGGAGAAACATGGGAGCTACTGTCAGAGCTCTGCAGGGAGCCAGAATTCCCCATCCACGACAGCACTTACCCACTCACAGCACCAGGCAGGATCAAGGCTCGGCTGTGCAATGAAAGCACAAGGCAGACTCTGACATGACATTGACTCCATCAGGGTTAGTCCAGGTTTTATTGATCTGAGAGGCATTTGTGGGGACTGATTCATAGCTGCAAATCCAAGCCCAGAAGTTAGTTTTTGGGATCCCCCTCCATGCCTTGTATCTGTCTGTGCTCTTCGTTGTGTCACACTGAGACACAATGGGCAGCTGTTGCCATCACAAAAATGCCACTGAACTAAACAAATTCCACTCAGAATCTGTGCCACCACATGACCTGAAACAATCCTGTGCATCAAATCCCATTGTTTTTACCAGTTTTACTTCTTGCAAATGATTGGAAGCATAAAGTGATCTGAAAAACTCGATGTTTTGCAGATCAGAGGCTGCTCCTTGCAGAATGTTACAGCTACTAAATTATTAATAGTAAAAAATGAGGTGTCCCAGAGCTGCTCATTTCTGGATGAGGGAGAGTAGGAGGGGGGGTGAGAAGAAAGTATTGTGCTATTACAGGTTATTTTTATCCAATGTTTTTATGCTTCTGTCATTAGCTAATTGATGACACAGCCTGTTTAATATTATGTCTGCCTTTGGTATTTATAGCTCACCAATTACTGGAGTATCTAGGTGCTACTAACAAGCTGCTCTCAGATGAATTTGGATGCTCATGGGTGGATTCTTTGACACAAGGAAGTGAAATTCCCTTGAAGTCAGATGCTTCATACTAGCCGAGGATTTATTGCCTAGCCCACTTAATCATGCGTGGTGATGCTGGATCCCAGTTCATCCATTACTGGGATGCAGCAATATCAGGAACAAGGCACCGTTATTGCATAGTGCGACAGCAACCACTCCCAGGCACCTTCAACACTTCTCCTGCACTTGTCACCACAGGTGTCTGAGACACAGTTCTGCAGTGGGACACCTGTGAGTGTCATCATTTCCTTGAGCAGGCCCTGGAGCACTCGAACCAAACTTTCAGATATTTGATCCAAACACCAAATCCCTGAGAGAGGGAGAGAAGAGGGGCCAATTTCCAGGCAGATTTCCAAGTCAAATGCCTCCCAAATACCAATGAGATCTTTTTAGTGGAATTCACAGCACTGAGCCATGGCATCATAAGTTGTGTGAGGTCTTGCACTTGTGGCAGATGGCACTGACCTTTGGGCAGTGCTGCTGAGAGAGAAGCGGTACCAACCACACTCAGACCAACATCTGAATGTCAAAACTGCTCTCAGCTCTGACAGACAGACACAGCTCAGTCCGACCTTTGTCTGGAACCTCTCATTCCTACAGTACATTAGCAGGAAAGAAAATGTGTCTCATACATATTAATTTCTCTTTCTACCACCTACCCTACAACTTCCATCCGATGATGACACATGCACAGCCCGAAGGACACCATGTTCACAAAGAGCTTCCTGTTTGAGATGCAGGTCCCTTGGGCTGTGAGCCATCAGCAGGTCCTGTTGGTTTGTGGGACTCAGTAGCACAAGGATTTAACAACTCAAGACCCATCAGGAAGAACCCCACACAAGAGCCTACCTTCTTCCAAGTGCTACAGGTGGCATGCATAGGTGTGGTTACCTGCAGTAAAATGGCAATTTTCTGTAATTGTAAACAACGCTGGTGCCCATGTATTTCATTCCTGCCTTTACTGAGTAAATCTGAGAAATAATGAAACCTGTGGAGAACATTTGAACTTTTATTGTACAGGGTAAAAGCTCTATAACATTAACAAATCAAGAAGCATTGCTTCCCGAATAGC
>NW_008236478.1:9512225-9515616 GCF_000691975.1 Corvus brachyrhynchos | reverse complement strand
TAGCAAGGAACAATCTCTCAAAATTAGTGCTTGTCACAGAGCTCCAGACTGCCTAGAGCTGCACTTAACAGGGCTTATAGCCTGAAATGCACAGAAATCTGCTCTTAACCCCAAATGAAAGAACAGCTTTTCCAGTGCATTCTCTCTGTAGCTGCCCCCTGCCTCCTTTTCATCCTTTTTTCAGGAGAGAAACTAGTTTGGCCTTAAAAAAAAAAATAAATAAAACAAATCTTTGTCTCATAGATCTGGTATGTTGTGAAACAGCTTCACGTGACCCACAGATTGCTGCCCCCACAAGATCCATGGGGACTCCAGGAACTTGTGTATCCCGGTGCAGCATTACATCACAGTACAATACTGCAGACACTGTAGGGAAGAGACGAGTCATGAGGCAGCACTGAGGCTCAGTGGCAGCTGAAGGGGACACTCCCTTCCCACCATCAAGCCAGTTCCTCAAGGCACCCAGTGTCACAACGTTTGGTCTGGCCAGGACATCCCCCATCAGAGGCAAACACCCCAGCACCAAGGAATTAGCTGCTCCTACTCCTTTTCCCCAACTTCTACCCAGAAATTTTGTCATGGACCTGAGGGCACCTCGCTGTTGCAAGTTTTGTTAAAATAAGCACTTGGGGAATTTCAGTTTCAAGCCAGCACATTCTGCCAAAATGCATTTGGTTAGAAAACTCCCAACCAGCTGTAATAGCATTCAAAGTTTCTTTGAATTTTCTTTTTCATTCATAAAGACTGTCGGTATATTTAAGTCAGAAAGTGATGGAGAAAAGTTTATATGCCTCCAACATTGCTTCCTTTAGTGGCAGCTCCCCAACAGGAAAAACAACAGCCTTAATTTTAAGAGGGAAGGGGAAAGGCTGCAGAAACATCAATGGGGGGGATCAGGTGGATTGGTGAGAAAAAGAGCACAATTAGTTCCTGTCAACACCTAAATTATTTCTGTGGGATCTCCCAGCTAAGCCAGTGATGGAGCAACAGTGTCAGGCTGAGGAGAAAGTAGCTTTGTCCTTCTTCATACTCCAGCACACAGCCAGTGGCAGAGCCTCCTCTCCACAATTCTCTCACCTCTGAGAGTAGCTCTGTTTCAGGCCTTGTTTTACCTGGCTCTTATTCCCCTTTAAGCTTTCCCAGTCTCCAAGAGCACACAAGTATTTGGGGGGCTGTTCAGAAGATTACAAGCCCACCACAAGTACCACAAGTACCCAGAATAAACTAATATCTAGCAATCAGATGGAGGCATTTTGCTGCTTTCAGTTGGTTGCAGAAGGAGGCAGAGGAGTGGTTCTGCTTTCTCTCTGTACTCATTATCACAGGAACGGCAATTATCAGCAAAGGAATTGGCCCAACAGATCAAAACAGGGGTTTGAATGCCTGAGTAGATTCTACCCTGATAGACTTATCAGGTGGAGCAAAGCAAAGTAAAGGGCATGTCCTGGAGAAGTCATTTCTTTAGCAGCTCAGTCTTAATCTGTCAACAGCTCCCCTCCAAGGCACGTAAGAGAATAAAGCCAGAAGAAGCTGGGACCCTCTCGGAGCATGCTCTCCTCCCAGCAGGGCACAGAAGGTCACAGTCCTCTGTGCACTTAGGGCTGAGCACAGTGCAGGGAGCTGAGAGCACGTCCCCGGCACTACGTGGCAACGGGGAGCAGCCTCTGACCCAGACAGGGAAGAGAAAAGCAGCTGCTGCACAGGAGGCAGCTATTTTCTTTCCCAGCACGCAGCCCTGCCTCAGCCGCTCCTCTCCTGCCATGATCGCAGCACTCAGGCTCCCCGTGATGAGCCCTGTCTCATCTTTAACATAAAAGGAGCACCACAGGCACTGACCCTGCTGGAGCAGAGGGATCAGCACCTGCCCTGAGCCTGGAGAAAGGCAGATCTGCTCTGGCATCAGTCCCCTCTGCTTGTGCATGGTGTAACCAGAGGGGAAAAAACCTGGAGCATATGGGGACAGCACAAGTTATGCCTGAGTGTCTCTCACTCCTGCTGCAGCTCTGGGTTTCAGGGTGCTCCTACAACCTTCCGTGAGCCATTCTCCGGCATGTGCCATCTCCACAGCAGCCACAGCAAGGGACTGAGCACCTCCTGTGTTGCAACTGTTTTTACTATGCTGGGCAAAGAAGGATCCTGCCAGGGCTGCAGTGACCAGTTCACCCAACCTGAGCCCAGCAGCTTCAGCATAAAGCTCATGATCTTCCTGGGCTCAGGGTGCTTTGTTTAGAAAGCACTATCCATCACCTCTATCCAAATTATGCTTCCAGGTGGACATACAGGGCAGGACATAAAAAGGAGAGCACAGCTGCACCAAATCAGGAGAAGGAAAAGAAAAAAATAGAACAGAGACCTACAGGTTTTACTTCAGTCTGATAGGGGTGAAAAAATCCCCTTGAGCTGGATCAGACACTTGGAAGAGCTGAGCAGTGATGTGCTGACACACCTTGGTGCTGTTTGTTAGAGAATGGATGGAGAAGAGCTCCCCCATGGGTGGTACAAGGCTGCTCCCCACCATTTGCCCCAGTCCTTGGACTTCTGCTGACTCAGGCAGGACGCTGGGCAGGATGCCCACCCCTTACACGACAACACCCTCACTCCCTGCTCTTTGGCCAGCACCCTTCTGCTCTGGAGTTCACACCAGTGCAAGTCTGCAGAGATGAGCTGACACCAGCACCAGCATCCTGCCCTGCCTGCAGTTCCTCTGGTCTACATTTTGCACAGCCCAATACAGCAAGTGGAACCTGAGCTAGATAAATGGCCAAGCTACTTCTCAGGATTAATCATCCTTAGATATGTTGCATGAGACTGCCACAACCTCCACGGTTGGTGAGGTATTTGCTGTCTCAACTCATTGGGAGTCAGGAAAATGAAGCAGCTGTGTGAGGAATCCCATTACTTAGACAGTTTGTACTGAACCTGAAGTACCTCACAGGGAGACAGCCAAGAATTCATCCTTCTGTTTTAATAGTCCTGCCCCTCATCATAGTGTAGGAGTCTTAAAAATTACTACAAAAATCCTCTACAAAGACAGTAAAAGTGTCCATTACTGCCCTATACAAATTCGCTGTTTTCAATGGAGAAACCCTCAATACACACATAGTTTTTTTTAAATTGTGACCTTCAGCTATAAAACAGATCTTACCCAGGCTTATGTCAGCAGCATATCTGTTTCCTTGCACAGATATCCCATTCAAGGGATGCACAGGGTTGGGGCAGAGGAGGTTAACTCTGCTTAATTCATCACACCAGAGAAGCTGAAGGAGACAGGACTGAGACACACAAAGCTCTGAGGATATTCAGTGCAGTGCCTGGATGTTCGTCTCAGTTATGGGAGGGGAGAGCCAGCAATGCTGCAGGACTGCAGTTCTTGGAAGAGGTCAGCTCCTTT
>NW_008236478.1:9488551-9512207 GCF_000691975.1 Corvus brachyrhynchos | reverse complement strand
ACTGCAGATGCTGAGTGCCATCACTCAAACTTTTCTAATCTACCTCAGTGCAGTTTGCCCCACTCCAAGCTGCTGAGCTTGGGAGGGGAAAGCAGGCCAGAGAGGAGCCTGCACTTTTGATTTCCAGACCAAAGAGGTTGGATGCAAACTTCAAACAAACACATCACCATCACATCCACCACCAGTCTGCATTTCCTCCACTAGAAGAAAAAAAAAAAGTAATAAAATAACTTTCAGCTTGAGAGAAGCTTCCATAAACCTCACAAAAAACAACTCCAGTAGGATGGAGCACCAAGCCCACCCCTGGCCAGGAGCACCCGACACAAGGAAACCCTTAAGAGCTGGTGCGCAGCCAGCCCCCAGCCACAGGGCTCAGACAACCCTACCCTGCAAGGGCCAGCAAAATTCAGTCCCTTACAGCAGCACTGTCTCTCTCCAGTCACACTACAAAGGCACAAAGCAGCCTTCCTACTTGCTTAAATACCTCTTCAACACATCTTTTTTTCCCTCCTGCTCCTCCCTGCTCTCCTATCCCTGCCCTCTCCTCCCCCTCACACCATCTCTTTTTCTCTCCCCACCCTCAAACCTGTCTTTGTGGCAGCTTCCACACAATATATTTTGGTGTACATTAAGGATAAAAGAACCAGAAAACAAGGGTATGAGTCCTGCTCCAAAGGGAAGAAATAAAATCAGCCTTCCTACCCTTACAGTGAGAGCAGAGGGTTGCACACAGCCACTGACAGCAGGGCTTCCCCAACAACTTACACTGCACGAAAGTACAACAATCACATTATTGGCTAAAATTCTGTGTTTACTTTTAGCACAGATGATAACTGCTGCCAGCCACATTTTTCTCCCCACAGATCAGATGTTAATGACGATGCAGCAGCTCAGCCCCCCAGAGCATTTGTTGCGGTGGTGACTGCATGGGAGGCAGCAGAAGGCAATAGAGGAGGAGGTGGGGGACCAAGCCCGGGCCCCTCTGTACATGCTTCATTGGTCCTGCAGCCCTGGCTCCTGCCACAGGCCCTGGCACTCTATTGCTGCTCCTCCATGCTCCCAGAGCTCTGCCCTTCCCCTCTCTTTCTCTAAACTCTCCACATCTGGGCCTGAGCCACCCTTCCAGCCACCCACACAGCCCACTGGGGTCTGTCTCATGAGACAGGATCCAAATGCTTTTGCCATCTGCTTTAAAACTGGTGCCAGGCTGACCTTGTGTCAAGCACCCAAAGCCAGGCTGGAAGATCACAACCCCTCCAGGCTGATGCAGTTACCCCTGTACCCTCTATACTCCAGGGAATCTTGGCAGCAGACAATGTGAGCCATCCTGTCTTTTAAATATGTGCTGTGCATAGGTCCATCACCAACACGATTATCTTCTAAGTATTTATGTCATTTGCTGCAGTCCTCCTCAATAAATCAGACTGCAGCATCAACATCAAACCATAAGGGAAGATCGTTTTATACAGTAAAGCAGTGCTTTAAAATTGCTTATGACTGCTGTATTTAAAAAAATAAATAAAAATAAAACCTACTCATAGTTCCAAAACAGTGATGATTTTGCCTTTAAAAATGATTTAGATATTAAAGAAAAATAACAGCCCCAGAGGGGATAATTGCAAAAATGCAACAAAATAAAATAAAAATTAAGAAGAAGATGGGAAAATATATCTTCAGCTCTGTAAATCAGTTTTCTCATCCTAAACGCACAGCAGTGCTGAGGAGCAGCATGTTGGCATAGCTGTGCTGTTTTCCCCACATTCTTAACACACTTTTGGTTAAATTAAGAAAAGTGACATTCAGAGTAAATGTGTGTTGTGCCCCTGCCCAAGCAGTCAGGGAGGAGAAATCCTGTCAGCAGCAACATGGTGCAGTCATTTCTCACCCGAGAGTAACGTGGTCCTGGGTGCCTTGAAGTCCCCCCTTGTCACCACTGATCCCCAGGCAAGAATCAGGGAAATACACACTCCAGACCTAGGGAAAAGCCTGCCCTGGCACAGCAGCTCTCCTGTGAGAGAGTTTAGGACTCACTAATATCATTTCTCTAATGATAAAAAAATGATGCTGTTCACTTCAAGAATCAACTCCTCTGTTATTTCCCATACCATAATATCTGGCTACATGTAGTGCCACTTTCCATGAAGGATGGAGAGAGGACACTCTAGCAGAGGATCACAGCATTTGTGTGACAGTAATAAAAACAAGTGGTGCAAAAAAGCAAACTCATTCCTACCTGCAGAGGCCTCCAAAGCAGAGAATCTGCCCCAAAATGACAGAGCAGATCCAGGAGGATGCTCCACTATTCAAAGACCCACACAGCTGCTTCCAAGGACCAGAGAGACCTCCTAGCACAGGGGAGTCAGGACAACTCAACAAAGGGCCATGTGGGATGGAGGTGTGTCCTGTCCACAGAAATCCTGTAAGCCAGAGCCCTCACCAGTGCCTGGTGCTCTCAGAGAGAAGGGCAATGAGCCTCTTCTCATCCAACTCTAGTAGCAGAGTCCTTACAGCTCCTCTGGGCACCTCAGATGTGCTTGTGCCCAGGGAAAGTCTGTCCTGGTGGCTCAGTCACTGTCCATGATCCTTTGTTCACTCTCTTAGCACGTGCTCTCCTGAGTATCATTTTAAGTCTTTGAGATTGTGAGGTCCATGCAAGTCAGGCTCCTCTTGGCTGAACATTTGGCCAGTATCTCACACATGGGATAAGACTTTGCAGCCCCAGCACAAAAGAAAGATGTTCCCGTGCTCCACACTGCACTAAACCTGCTGTGCATCTCACTCCCCCTTCCCCTTCTCCCCCAACGAAGATCCCTGCTTAATTTTCCCATGCAGAATACAATCATTACACTCTCACATTGCATTATAAATAAGGAACCCAGTTTTTTACTGGGAACACTCTTCACCAATTCTTCAGGCAGTGACATCTTGCACCAAACCTTCAGTAAAAGTCCCATAAAAGCTATGACAAGAAAAGCAGAGTGGGCTGAGCTGTGATGGGAAGACTCTGGCAGTACCTGAGCAGGGACACAGGCTCTGTGCTTGCAGGCATCAGCCCAAGACATGTGAGGCATTCCAGTGCTCCACCTGCTACCACCTGTCCCTATAACATCCTGCTGCCAACCCCGCCATCAAATTCAGCTATTGCACAGGTACAGGCATAGATCTCCCTACCAAAGGGTGGCTTTAGCAAGTGCCATAAGCTCGGGGATAAACCAGGAACAATCATACAGCACCAGGTGTCTCCCAGCAATGGCAATAGCCTCCAGCAAACAAAGGTCGGCCCTCGTGGTTCCAGCTGAGCTGCTCAGGACCTGGTGTAATGGTGACCAGGGCATCCATCCCACAGGCAGAACCCTTCCAGCACCACCACGAGTGGCTCCAGAAAGGAGCAGGAGCAGCCAAGAGCACCCCAGCAGACCACAGGTTACACCAAGGCAGAGCTGCCTCAGGCTCCACACAGCTCACACACACAGAGCTGGATAAACAACAGGCACCCAGCTGTGTCACAGGCACAATCCTGCCTCCTCTCCAGCAGACCTGGACAAGCAGCAAGCAAACAGAAGAGCAGAGCCCCTCACAAAAACCCAAAGCTGCTGCACTACGGAAGCATGAAGAGGGGAGGGGAGAGGAGAATGTTGTTACAGCAGCATTCAGAGGAAGAGTTTGTGAAGTTCCCAGAAAGGAGACTTTGGGGATCTGGGACAAAGAAAGACGTTGAGATTATGCAAATGTTCCTCTTGTGTCTCCCAGGAGTCCCAAGCTTTGCATCCCAAATTATTGCAGCTCCTCATTAGTCTCTCTCTATCCCCTGCTCACCAAGCAAGCCAAAATGTCATCCAGTTGTCAAAAGCTACCACATACCATGGTGCAAACACGTTTGCTCCCTCATGCTCAGTCTCTGTGCCAGAAAGGCACCTTTCCTTCTCATTCCTTATTTTAATTTCCCCAAATGACACTATTTGGATGGGGGGTGTTGTTGCTTCTGCACAGCCCAGCTCTACGCATTCCCTCCACCTCTCAGCGCCTGGAAACACACTGGGCCTTTAGGAAAGCTCCCCATCAAACTCACCTAGAAACTTCTCCCACATGGTGCTCACCATCCAAGGAGACAAGCATGGCTTAAAGAACAACATCCTAAACTCACCAAGAAATAATTCAAACCCTTCAGTGCAGTGAGGCTTGGCCTTGGGCCAGCACAAACCCATAGGTTGTGTTATTAGCGCTTCCATGGAGCAAGACATGACTAACATGCACCCACCCACCCCAGAAAGCTTCCCATCACATGGGATCAGGGCAGCTTCACACCCATCGCAGCGAGGGAGACCCTTCCCCAACATTCCCAGTTAGAAAAGCTCCCTTGGCCCTAGAGGAAGCACCAGGTACAGGACAAGAGGCAGCAGAGTTGCTAAAAGCAATCATAAGACAGACAGCCCAGACCCCTCTGGCAGACACACCAGCCTGGAAGCAAGTCCTTGTAGAGGAGAGGCAGCTTCTGCCACCCCTAAACTCTGCGAGCAAAGCAGGAAAGCCCAGGAAGGTGGGACCAAAGGGGCTTTGGCAACTGATCTGCACAGTAAATTAGGCTTAAAGGAGGGGGATGGCATAAAGGGCCATAAATGCACCGCAGTGATTGATGCACAGCCCTGAGCTGTGGTTACAACCCCGTGATGCAGACGGCTGCATTAATCACCACTGCAACTGCTAGACTCGGCTATAGTTCTAGGAGCAGTTTCCCTGGAAAATGGCTCATGTTTCTAGGATTGCCAGGTCTTTTACTTTTTGGTTTCTTCTCTCTGTCTCTCTCTCCCCCTTTTTTTTTCCTTTAAATGAGCAATAAACTCATCAAAGTCCTGATGTTTGCTCACAGCCCCCAGCCCTTCCCACCTTCCATGATGCCCTTCTCCCCAGGGGGCTTTCAGCCTGTCCAACTCTAAAAAAAACTCTAGAGAGATTACAGAGGAGTTGTACTCCATCTGTCTCTAAAAATGGGGTTTGTGCTCATATTATTTGTCAGTGACACTCCATTGCCACAATTACCACTGCTATTTCATCTCTCTCTGCCTGTAATGCTGATGAGAGAGCAGCAAACAGTGCTGGTTTTTAAGCTGAATAAGTCACTTAAATACATTTGTACCCCCAGATCACAACATAAAGCATAAATCTAACCATCTATCATGCACTCACTTGATATGAATAGTCACCATGATATCAGGCAAAGCAATCACAAGAAAAGCACAGGATGATTTGAGCTGCAGCTGCCTGCAAGTATTTGACAAGGGTATTAGATGAAAAAAATTCAAAAAAGGGATGAAGCATCTCACCTAGATGTGGCTTTTGCTGTGCTGATTCCAGAGGGAAAGCAAGGACTTGATAAACTTCTTGGTAGATTTGCAGCTATGCTTGTAATATTCTAATCCAGCAAGGGATTGCCCAAGGCTCGGCGTTGAAACTGGGTTCTTTTCATGACAAATCAAAGTGAAAAAATGCTCGGAGCCAGGACGCTTGGTAGGGGGGACCTGGCTCAGGCTGTGCCTGCAAAGTATCTCCCAGCTGCCCTCCCCAGCTTCACTCCACTGCCCCATCTGTGCATCAGGGCTGGGAGGGCCTGTCCTCATCACTGCTGGGCCAGAAGATGGGAGATAATTGGGATGATGATTGGATCCTCCACACCTGAAACACTTCTCTGAGGGACTCTGCCACAGGGAAGAAATCACCTTGTGCTTCCAGCTGCCTGTCCAAGATGTGATGCACGATCTGAGTAGGGTTGTTTTGATGTGGTTGGTGTTGGTCCCTCTCCTTGCAGTCTTCATCTGGAATGTGCTAGAGAAAGGTGAAATGCTGTTACAGACCTCACCATGTCTGATCCTAGGCAAGAGCCTTTCTCCCAGCAGGCAATTAACACAACACCTTTATTCCAAATTCCCTTCTCCCTCAGCTTGAGTCCAACACAAGAACAAGGAAGATGGTGTGAAAGCCTTGTGTGGAAACACATTTTTTCCTTTCTCTTCCTTGCAGGTGCTCAGAGAGGAGAGGGATGAAGGTACCACACAGTCAAGTTGGAGACAACACTTCAGCTTCTCATCCACCCTGAGGATCTCTGCTCCCAACGCTCGCCTGTTCCCTGAGCAACATTCTGCCTGCAGCACATCACCACATGGACTGTGCTTTAAATGTAGGCATTTCCTAGTGGAAACATTGTTCAGCAATCCCAGTCTTACTGTTTTTCCAAAACTCAAACAAAAGCCACCAAAGGGTTGATTTTTCCCCCCTAGGATTGCTGATTGCTGGCTGTCCCATCAGGCATCTGCCAAAGGCAGTTTCCCAAGGCTGCCCTGCATTATCCCAGCCCTAGGGGAAGACTTTCCACACACTTCACTTCATGGTAGGTTTAAGTAAACCCCGCTGGCTGCTCAGCAAACCTGGCCTGTCCTGGTGAGCTGGGGAGGAGGGCAGGAGAGGGGCAGTCTGCAAAGTGGCCCAGCAGCCCTGCTCAGTTCACCTGGGGGAATTTGTCCATGCATGGACCAGGCTGGAGGCAGAGGTGACAAGAGGGAATTGGGTAGGTTACTGTGTCACCAGAGCAGGAGAAAGCTGTTTCATCTGATATCAGGAGTCAGGATTGTATCACAAACCCCAGTGCTCCTCTGTGCTGTGCTCAGGTGAATTTTAGCTGAATATATGACATGAAAAGACTTAAGTTCCCATCCTCAATTCCAGGAAAAAAAAAAATCCCAGTGACCTGTCTTGCCCATGGTGCCCACAGAGCACCAAAGGAAGCATGTGGCCACTGCATCATGCTTTGCTTCTTCTCTAAAATTCATCTTCAGCCCAGGCAGGGGAGATGCCTGGATAAAGGCAGAGGCCAGTCCTGGGGTATGGCAGTGAATGCCACCACTCTTCCCCCAGGCAGACCCCAGGCTGTTTGGATGCATCAGCTCAGGGACTAGAGGCAGCCAGGGGCAAAGCAGGTGCAGCCCAGGGACACAGGATGGAGCTGGGGAAACCAGAACTGGCAGCACATGAAATAAAAGAAAGTGAAGAAAGCAAGGTCCCAGCTGCAAAACTTGATCAAAGCCCAGCAGAAATCTGCAGGCTGCCAGCGAAGGGAACAGGCAGGGGAGAGGCAATGGGGGGCAGAGGGCTCTGGAGTTGGCTGCCAGCTTGCACTAAAGCAGATAGGAGAGAAAAAAAATCAGTTATCCCTCAGCCTGAAGTAAATTACAAGACACATCCCTCAAGAGCACAAGGTGAAGCTCTTGATCAGACAAGCAATGCTGGCGTGTAAGTCCCCTTGATATCAGCTGATTTGAATTTTAGTGCTTATGAAGGGTGTATGACTGACAGCTCTGGAAGCTGCAGGCATCTGTTCCCGTGCAGAAGGAGCAGAGCACACAGCCCTGGGCACGAGCATCCCCATGCCAGCTCTGCTGCTGGCTGGAGCTGCAGGGAAAGGTGGCACATCTGGGGAAAGAGGGCAGAGCTCATTCCTTGCTCCATCCAGCCTTTGCACACCCCACCAGAGCTGGGCACATGGGGCCTCTTGGTGCCACGTGGAGACAGGCATTTGCCCCATATTATGCAAAATAATCCAGTTAGCCACCAAAAGGATAAGATCTCCCAGTATTATGAATCCCATTCTTCTGACATCTGTCCACACCATGAGAGCTGGGTGGGAGCTGCAGAAGTAGAGGGGGAAGTGTGTTCCAACACCACACCAGTACCAAGGTAGTCTTTCGGACACTCATCCTCCCTTCACACCTCCCCACAGCAGGATCAACCATGGGGTCTACCAACAGCAAAACCCACCAGAAACACCACCACCACCAGAGCCCCCACAGTCTTGTAAGACAGAAACACCTCACTGCTGAGGATGACCCTCAGTGTATCCATCCAGAGTATCAGGCTGCTTATCCTGAGTTACTGACCATGGGACAGCTATTCATAGAATCACAGAATTCGCTGAGTTGGAAGGGACCCATCAGGGTCATCGCCTCCAGCTCCTGGTCCTGCACAGGACACCTCAAGAGTCACACCCTGTACCTTGGGAGCATTGTCCAAACACTTCTCAAACTCTGTCAGGCTTGGTGCTGTGACCACTGCTCTGGGGAGCTTCAGTTGAGTTGAGGCTCAGCTCTTGGTTGAGTTCCAGTGCTCAACCACCCTCTGGGGAAGAACCTTTTTCCCGATATCCAACCTAAACACTCCCTGGCTCAGCTTCATGCCATTTCATTGAGCCCTGTCCCTGGGCTCAATGTGAGTGATCAGTATCTGCCCCTCCTCTTCCCCTCATGAGGAAGTTGTAACTGCAATGAGGTCTCCCCTCAGTCTCCTCTTCTCCAGGCTGAACAGACCAAATCACCTCAGCTGCTCCTCATACAGCTCCCCCTCCAGACCCATCACCATCCTCATGGCCTCCTTTGGATGCTCTCTAATAGTTTAATGGGTTTTTTATATTGTGGCACCCAAAACTGCTCCCAGCACTCGAGGTGAGGCTGCCCCAGTGCAGAGCAGAGCGGGACAATCCCCTCCCTTTCCTGGCTGGTGATGCTGTGCCTGATGCCCCCCAGGACAGGGTTGGCCCTCCTGGCTGCCAGGGCACTGCTGACTCATGTTCAACTTTCCATCCACCAGGACGCCCAGGTCCCTTTCCACAGCACTGCTCACCCAATTTTCATTCCCCAATCTATACACATCCCAGGTGCAGAATCTGGCACTTGCCCTTGTTAAAAATCATACGGTTGGTGGTTGCTCATCTCTCTAATTTGTCAGGGTCTCTCTGGCCTAGGAGTGGTTTGCATGCTATCAACATTCAATATCAAAGGTGAAATTCAGAAAACAAATAAAATAAAATGAGACTTGGATTCCCTAAGCCCACACCATTTTAAAAGCAAAGTAGAAATTGCATCTGTTTAGATGCAAATGGAATACGCTAAACTCTCGCTCATGTACCCAGGCAGAAATCTGTTGAGTTCTGTAACCAAAGTTCACTTAATTGCTCACTTCTTCCATTTAATGCACGTCACTCCTCTTCTGTGCTGCATACCAATTGAAACAGCTTTTCTGCAACAAGGACAGCAGAATCCACTCTAAAACCAAGCCACAACAGAGTTGTTGTAAGGAATTTTCAAGGTAACTTTGGCAAGAGAAGCTGACTAGCAAAGCTGCTGCAAATTCAGGAGTGCTGCAAGCATCAGGAGTTAGCAAAGAGCTCACCACTGAGCAAATAAATCAATGCAGGGCTGTTAAAGAAGGCTGGTCCAAGACATTTCAGGTCTGCTTGTCTTTTTCCTCTACAGCACCTGAATCAGCAAGGGACTTGGCAATTTCTGAAGACTTGTGTACACTCAGTTAAAATAAAACTCCAGTGATGAGTTTTCCTAATCGGTCCAGAGGAAATATCTCTGAATAATAGCACAGAAATTGCAGGGGAGGAGGTAGCTCCACTGGGGGCTCAGAAGCAAGAATATTTATTACCCAGGCAACTCCCAGAGTTTGCCCTGTCATTCGGCCACAGCACAAGGCTCTGAACATCCTTCATCAAAGGGGGCTGCAGAGAGGCACAGCTCTTACAGAGCAAAACTAAGCCCTGCTGAGGATTTTACCAAATTTGTGAGTTACCACCCTTGGGGTAACACCCCTCATGTGTTTGCTCATAGCCTGCCCTGACTGCAAAGTAAAACAGACTTACTTAAACTGCTGCTTTGGGAACCTTTTCATTTGAAGTGACAAAAATGGTTTAAGCAAACATATTTTACTCTGCAGTTGGGGCCAGCTAAGTACCTGTGGTCAGTTCCTGCAGCTCAGCTGCCACAGAATAGCTTTTGGCATGATCACATGAATGTCAAAGCAATCCTAGAAAATTGTGCTTTCTAGCAGAAGCTGGGCACAGCATTCTAAATTTTTTTTTTTTTTTCCAACAAAACATGCATCTTTCCTCCAGATATACTTTGTTCTTAGGATACAATTTCAGGGTGTTCATGGGGAGGGGAGACAGGAGCTCAAATTGATCAGTTTCTTTATATTTTTTGTAGGAAAGACTGGCTAATCAGCCACATCCCAGGGCTGATGCCAAATATACCACTCCCTTAGTACTTTTGCTTTTATCATCCTACGGCTCTCAGTAAGTCTGAGCTATCACTGCATTTTGCCTCTACGCAAACATGCCTTGTTTCTACAGGGATGCTCGGAAAATTAAGAGCGATCAACAAAAGTTGCAAATACATACTTCACTTGAAGTGCATTCAAACCCCATGTAGAGATTCTCATTTCAGATTAAAATGCCTCCAAATTACTGCTTAGTCTTCTGCCAAGAAAGAGCCCTGAGAAATAGCTCTTGCTGTGAAGAACTGTGAAGTTTAAATCAGTTTAGACTGGCTGAAAGCATAGTTTTTATATCCACTTCACACCTGGGCATATTAAAGTGCCCACCATCAGAAGGGGAGGCTCCTGGCCACCTTGAAATGAAATTCAGATCTGACAAGATCCATCTTGCAAATATAACATCCTTCAAAACAACTTTTGCACCTTTTTTTTTTCTTTCTGGGTCTTGGGTAAGCTGAAGAGCTCACCACAAAACAAAAACAACGAAAGAAAAACAAAACCACCACCACCAAAAATTCCGACTTATCTCAGTGACTCTATACACCTGTGATGAGGTTTGTAGGTTTATAAACCCACTGAGGTCAGCAGAGGGACTAAAAGGTTCAGTAAACCTTCATAGCTGCTCCGATTCAGGGAGACAGCAAGCTGAAGGGTAAGACTCAGCACAGGGGCAGGCAGCTGCTTAGACCTCAGCCACATGCAGCATGTCCTCCAGGTCCTGCCCTGCTCCCTCACACCTACAGGTGCTACAGGCACAGTTTCACCTCCCCTTTGGAAAACAGGGCTCTCAAACAAGCCCAGGGGATGAGATCCCCACATCTTTCCATATGCTAAACAGCATAAATAACTGATCTGTGTGGGGCTGCTTACAAAGCATCCAACTAGGGAAGAGAAAGAGCATCAAAATCAAGTGTCTGCTTTTAGAAACGCACTAAATACACTAAAAATACACTCTGCTAGAGGAGATGGCACAACAGCTAAACCACCTGCTAGGAAAATAATATTCAATTGCTAGAGTGCCTAAATACAAATATACATGATTTAGAGACTCTAATTTGGGTAAAGATAGTTGGGATGGGCCAATTTTCAGGAAGAGTCATTAACACTATAGAGATGGCAGGCAGTAGTTTTGCCCAACTTCTCTTTTTGACTCCCCTGCTACGTCTGTCCTCTGTTGACCTCTCACGGGTGACAGGGAATAAGGCAAGGGGATCTCCCCCTCTGCTCTATCTTGCAACTTTTTTTAGGACACAACAGTGTCACACTAAACAAGAATACAACACAGCAGCCTGAGACCTGGCACCATGGACTGTTACTGACAACCCACCTGCAGTCAGTGCTCCGGGCCATGCTGCTGGACGCCTCTGGAGCAGTTCCTTGTCTGAAGGCTCTGCAAGAAAATCCTTTCACCTGGTTCACCTGGGCTTGCTACACCCACAGATCCTTTTTCTGGCAGTGCAATCCATTCCTCTTCATCCTGTGGGCAGCTTGGTCTTGGCCAGTACAGAGGAGACAGCACTAAAGCTGTTCCTGTCAGGGACAACAGGCGCCAGTGGCTCCCTAAAGGACAGGAAAGCACAAGGAGCTCAGCTGTGGGGCTGAGTTTGTTAAATGGTGCCCACAGAGAGCTGAGCAGGGTCCTCAAGACCCATCAGTGCCCCAGGGCCCAACCTGCTGCTCCCCTCAGAGCAAAGCCTCTGCTCTGTGCTGCTGGTAAAAGTCTGAGCGTGCCAAGTTCTCAGCCATTCTCTCTGCCTCCCCAGCCTGTCCTGGGGTTTGTAGATCTCAGCACAACAGGGCCTGAGCTGTGTTCTGCTTTTCACTGCTGTTGACTCAAAGGGTTCCCAGATTTACAGCAGCAGGACATGTTACTGGGTGTGTAGTATGTGTTCCTGCTGCTCCAGATTCACAAAGCAAGGGTAAATTAATGCCTGGATTCTTGTGCTCTGTCTTTCACAGCTCACAGATGATCCCAGAAGAGTCAGGGTTCCACATTTGAACTTGATAGTTCAGTGTACAGTGTCTTTTTTGTGTCCTGCTTGTGCAATACACTGAACAGACCTGCCAAACAAGACCAGACAGAGCTTAAGTTTGATGTGAAATTACTTAAAGTATTATCTACATAATGCAAAAGCTCTGAAAGTGAACAATATTAAACAATTTGCTCACTAAAAAAGGCTCCAGGATAGATTTACTGTGCAAGCTCCAATCCAAAGCAATTAAAGTGAAGAAAGATTTCCTCTAACTTAAGTGCCATGGATCATAGCCCTTCACCTCCATCTTTTCACATATCTGTAAAGATACAAGAATTTAAAGATATACTTGCTATGTCTTACACAGACTGGAATTCAATTAACATTTTTCTGCAACGAAACTTAGAGAAGCACTTCAGAGCTGCTGCTCACAATGCAGAAGCGACTGAACAAATGATATTCTCATTAGCGCTCTGCCTTTCCCTGCTGCGCAAGCCAAATCCTTGAACACTAAAAGCACCTCAGCATCAGCTGGGTTCACAGACATCCAGAGCAATTTTTCAAGCTCCTTGACTTTTATAGACCGGGGGGAAGGGATTTGGTGTGCTTTAATCCGTTCTATTATATGAACTCAGAAATGGTTTTCACTCTCCAGCACTATAAATTAAGCTGGCTGCAGTTATTCTATTCCTGATTATGCTGAAACTTACTGGCAATAACTTGATGACTGTATTTTCTTGTCTTTTTTTTTCTTCTTTCCCAAATTAACTGGTGAATTTAGTTTCCCTCGCAGTAAGTAAATAATGCAATAAAACTGAAGACAGTAGCCAGCACATTCACATCTCGATGCCTGAAATTGTGGATGAACAAGTAAAAGCTTCTGTACTTTGTAGGTGAAATTTACTGTATTCGATTCCCAGCCCTTTACTCTGGAAGAACATGTTGTACAAGAAAATCACGTTATTTTGCAGTCCCCTACTTTTTTTTTTTTTTTTAATCTACAAGACTAGCCACCTTTTCAATGTAAGTGAATTTACCTTTGCAAGTCTTCAGGCAAATACTATCTCGAACATTTTAAAGACTGGGAAAAACGTAGGTCAAGAGTCATTTACAGAAAATCTTACTCATGCAATACAAGCTACTATTAAGTACAACTAAAGACAGAAAAGAATCTGGTTTACTACTGTACTCATAAAAATATATGAAAGTAGGGAAAAACTTCCATCTGCTGGGCTTCCCCTCCTTTCTTCTGACCACTGGAACGATTTGTCTCCTAAACCCTGGTAAGAGAGAGAAAGTGAGGCCACACTGGTGAGGCCACACCTCAAGTGCTGTGTCTGGTTCTGGGTCCCTCACCCCAAGAAAGACATTGAGGGGCTGGAGTGTGTTCAGAGAAGGATAATGGAGCTGGGGAAGGGTCTAGAGAGTCCCATAATGAGTTGCTGAAGGAGCTGGGGGGCTCAGCCTGGAGAAAAGAAGGCTCAGAAGTGACCTTATCACTCTACAACTACCTTAAAGGAGTTGTTTCTGAAAGAAGCTGGGGCTCGGCCTCTTCTCCCAGGTAACAAGTGACAGGACAAGAGGACATGGCCTCAAGCTGTGTCATGGGAGGCTCAGGTTGGACACTGGGAAGAATTTCTTCACTGAAAGGGTGGTTAAGCATTGGAACAGGCTGCCCAGGGAGGTGGTGGAGTCACCGTCTGTTCTAGAAACGACTGGACATGGCACTCAATGCTCTGGTTTAGCTGACATGCTGGTGCTCAGCCAAAGGTGGGACTGGATGATCTTGGAGGTCTTTTCCAACCTAAACGATTCCGTGGGAGATGTACACAGACTCGGATTACCTCTGGATAAATTAGGGGGCACACTGTAGAGTGTAGAGTGTAATACATCAGTTATTCTCTACAGAGTCACGGTGTTCTTAGAGTCTAACTGTGCCTCTAGTTCATGTGAATTAATAAATGTGTCTTTGATGATTTATTTCAATACAAATTACTTCCCAGTGTAAGCACAGCAGAATTCAGCTCCAGGCTGGATACTCAGAACCTTAGCAAATACCAGCTTCTAAAAGCTTCAG
This sequence comes from Corvus brachyrhynchos, assembly GCF_000691975.1. NCBI lineage: Eukaryota > Metazoa > Chordata > Aves > Passeriformes > Corvidae > Corvus > Corvus brachyrhynchos. The sequence continues at coordinate 9,498,056 of NW_008236478.1, read as the reverse complement.
TAAAACCTACTTGGGATTCCATCAGACTCAAGTGCCCATGTCAGTTACTGTCAATTATTCTATCTATAAGGACACGTCAGATACAAAAAAGACACAATTCCGACAGTATGACTGCCCTAAAATGATAACTTTAGCATAATGCACTTGACAGTGAACAAGCAGTAATAGCTATTTTGGGGACAAAAGAAAAATACAATGGATCTGATGACTAAGTGTTCTGGTCCCCAATGTAAAAGCAAAGTAGATCCCTGTTGTATTTAACTTGATTCCTTTGAATTAAACACTTCCATTAAAGTTTCCCACAGTAGCTTTAATATTTAATTATGTATTCCACCAAAGGAAAGAACAAAATCTTTGCAAAGGGATTTTTTGAGGGGGTTTTTTCCGCATGTGAAATATTTATCAGCGTATCTCTTTGGACAAGTATTTTTATCCCCCAGGCAGGGAAAAAACTTCCACGTTCAAATCGGTTTCAAAACATTTTATTTTACAGCTTGAAAGTTTTCTATACTTCAGCACCTCATGCCGTGACTTTGTTATTTCACTTGTTAATGAATGGTAATTAAATCTCTTTTGGCTGAAAAGGTTGGAGGGCTCCTGCTGTATTACAAAAACAATTTCTGAAAGTTACAAAAATGCCCAAGTGTCTAGAAATTAAAGCATAAAGTTTGCCATGTTTTGAGACCAAGTTTTAATCGCTCGGAAGGATTTGTGTGGGAGAACAGAATGTCCCACTGAGTGCACACAGTCCCCCCAAATGAACAGACATAATTATGTCACTTTGTATCTACCAGAGTAAACACAATCGTGCTCTTAATAATGTACATTGTGGCCACAAACTTCCTTGATCTTACTAACAACTGTAGCAAACACTGCATAAACCCTATTATACACTACCTACACAGAGAACTGCTACATATGTACATCTAAGTAAAGACTTGTTAATTTTGCATTTGCTCAGCAGGGCTTGAAGCATCAGCCTATTAATTTTTCTTCTTTTCTGTATTCTCATTTCTTTCAGGTGCTTTAAGTCAGAAGATAAATGGAATGAGTGCTTACAACTGAGGTAGATAAAAGAAATAACTACAGATTAAGGCATTTTGTGGTGTTACAGTGCTAAATAGAGACACATTATTGAAGAAGAAATATCTCCACTATCCATTTATATCTGTGCAGGCTTCAAATGGGCAGATTTGGTACATAATTTGTAGAAAGAACTATGTTAATTCCAATATAAAATGTACAAAATATAAATGTAATATAAAATGCAATATAAAATGTAATTCCAGTGTAAAAATGTGTTTTATTATATACAATATACAAAAATTTTCCGGAAGATGATACAGTGATTTCAGTAGATTCTGAATCTCTTTTAAAATTACAGTTTCTCAAACAAGAAACTGGGAACGGGAATGCAAGTAGACAAGTGCATTCCTAGACTGCAATTTTGGGAATGGATCTGCTCAAAGGAAAGTCCCCTATGTTGAAGTGATGTACATCAGTCTTGAGTGGTGGTAATTTCATCCTCATATCGATGCTGGATCGCTCCTTCTCCCTTCAAACAGAAACAAAGAAACAGAAAATTCATATTTCATTCTGCAGCCCAGAGATGTTTACAAACTAAGGAAATCTGTGTCCTCCAGAGTTTCTTTGATGCAACCATGTATCAAGAGATCATTTTAAAAGTGTTGATTAAAGCCTGTTAGGCTAAGCCTCCAAGACTAGGTGTCTGTTTGGATCTAATTACAAGACTACTGATGGAGTTTGGAATTATTAAAATTAGAAATAAATGAGCTTTCTTTGTGCTACTCCCCAAAATGGTCAGAGCACCTCATTAGAGCAAGTATGTACATGAGCTCCATGACTTCGGATTTCTAATCACCATCCTGTTCTAGCTGGAATATGCCTGTTTTCAAACAAACAGATACATTCATCAAAGGCACAATGGGGAAATTTTTTTTCCTTTGTTGAATTTTAATGGATATATAGTGCTATCTGTCTTCACATTTTAACAAAGTTCCAGTGATAATTGCCCTGTCTGTGACATTTGCAGAAAACTAACAGTGTGCTGTAGGTGCACTGACAGCCCCAGGGAGCTGCTCCATCTGAGAAACCAGGAGGTCTTAAATTTGATGGCCTTAAGAGGAGGGAATGAGGGTTACCTGGTTCCACTCTTGCAAGGCTGGGGAGGTAAGAACAGCACTAGAAAGATGAAGGACAATACTCCAAACTCACTGTGATATACCTGGATGCTTCAGAGAGAGGTCCTGAGATATTTAAGATTAACCAAGTGGAACTGTATGGAGTTCTAGTTTATCTAGAGCAAAAGTCTCAAGGCTTTACAAAGAAGGTCAGTACCATTATTTTATTTCACAGTCACTGAGATTGAGACACAAATGTGAGTGCAACCACACTTTTACAAAATCTAGCCTTGTCACATGAGTATCTTTGCTCAGTCCCCAGTATGGGAAAAGAAAACACTTCCTGGAATTACTACTTTTCTATTTGCCCCTAGATAACTGTCAGGATATCAGGAAGTTCAGGGAAACCACGTAAGATGTCTAGTTATGCATCCTTTTTCAAATTTGACCCATACACAGGTAGGAGAATAGCCAAAAGATGACACAGATGAACTTAACAATGAAAACCATTTATAACTGGTTTTAATTGTATTAATGTAGCACTAATGGATATGCCAGCTGACTGCAGTAAAAACTAACATTCTGTATTTAGATGGCTCATCCCATCTCACTGTTGGGCTTCCAAGTTTGGGGAGAGAAAATAATCCAGAATCCATGCTCATTCTTTCCTCATGCTTCCATGGAGACAACCAACAGATGTTCTCATCAGTATGGAAAATTCTATGCAACTGAATACTATAATATATTATACAGAATTAATGTGCAACCAGCCACGTGCAAAAGCTCCCAGTTACTACTGACATCCCTCAGTGCAGTTATTTATATATATAGGACTGCTGGATTAGGTCTCTGGTGTGGATTTAAGCTTCATATTTTCTCACAAATCCTTATCAAGATCAAAACGGGATCCCAGTGCTAGAAGCAACTAGGAAAATAGTGATGCAGAAAGGGTTCAAGAAGCTGAAGTTAAGAATAGGAAGATACAGAAAAAGAATGGCTATGACAACTGGGAAAGGCAACATTCAGAATCAGAGAGCTGAAAACGAGGATTTCAAATTCACAACCAAAATCTTAAACGTTGAGTTTTCATTTTGAACACAAAACAAAGCTAAATTCTGGCTGTCTCTCATATTCCTTCAGCATCACATGCTAAGCTACATTTATTCATTACCAAGATGTTAAATGACAACTCAAAGCTACCTTGTGCAAATCAATAAAAGCTTTAGATGATAATTTTGTGTAAGGTTATCTGAGAGTATTAATTCTCTTTCATACCAGGGTAGTCAATAATGTTGTTAATGCTATTGTCCTGACAGAATCCTCTTTTTATTAGCAAAACCAGCTACGTTTATTTCACACATGATGTTAACATTAGCCAGCAAGATAGAGATCAAGTCAGTGGTTTTCTGTCACTGGGATTTAGAGAAATCTGAGAGTGTACCAATCAAATGGCCCTGGCTCTTTGGCCAGCATCCACATAGCAGGCACTGCCTGTCCAGCCCTGCCTGAGGCAGGAATGGTGTGGAATGGCTGTATGGCAGGGAAGAGGACTCCTCGGGGAAGAACTTGGCTGCACAATAGGTTCTCTTTATTGCAGCCAGCCAGCGATGTGTCTTGCACAACTGGCAGGTTGGAGATGGAGGGCTGCACAAGGTTGTTTCCTTTGCCAACACAAAGCACAGCCTAGAGACTACAGAGGTTGCAGTTATCCAGGACTGATATGCCCTGTTAGGCCTCTGTGTCCTTCAAAGCAGGATGCAGTCCAACAGGCTTGCCTGGGGTACAAAGCAATGAGGGGCAGAGGAGAGCAAAGCCCAGCACCACCTCTCGGCTGCCACAAGACAAGAGAAGTGAAAGCCAGGGCTGGCAGCACACTGCTGGTGCTTTCTGAGGCTGTGGTGGGGCAATGAGATGATGCCACCCTGCAGAAGCACCACTAATAGTATCTGAATGTACTTCCAAAACACAGATGTCACAAAGACACCAATGCTCATCGGACTAAAGCCATGCTTGCCTAAAAGAACAACTTGACAAGCTGCCCCCGGGCCAGATATCTATCCTGAACAGATAAATAGTGTATCCAGCACGAAATTACTTGCAATATGAAATTCCTTTCACTGTATAACATGCCCCACTTCAGCCACTATCAACTCACACAGTATTTTTTGTTTTACTTTAAAGCAATCATGTCCTTAACAAGTGGAGTTTTTATGACAGGAATTAATTCTAGGTGAGATATAACAACAAAATGTGGGTGAATTTCTCCTCATCTGATGAACAAAGAGACATGATGCCAGAGTCCAAAATGGAAACATCAAACCTACTGTGAAGGAGACATTTAGCTGCTGGAAATGGATTATCAGGCATTATGGTAGCCTCACATATTGATCCTAAAGCTCCAGAAAGGCCATTAGCACTGCACAATTGTTGCTAATTCCAAACATCAAGGTAACATTATACAATTTGCAGATGGACAAAAGTCACTGTTTATCACTGATTATTTTACTAATTAAGTCATCAAATCATTTGCTGTCTGAAATGGGAATAAGGAAGAAATGATAGAGGCAACTTTGAATTATATTCAGCAACTGCAGAGAACTGTTGGCTTTAGTGTGTGAGGAAGGCACAGGCTGAGGATGGAAATCAGTGGAAAGACAAAAGGCTTTCTGTATATATAGAAAATCTTGGTAACAGATCACATCAACTGACTGCAGAAATCTAAGGAATTTCTCCTTAAAAGTGAAGTCCACCCTCAGCACCCTCAGCAAATTTTCAGATGACAACAAGCTGAATGGGGCAGCTGACTCACCTGAAGGACAGGATGCCATCCACAGGGACCTGCATAAGCTCAAGAACTGGGCCCATGGGAATCTCATGAGGTTCCACAAGACCAAGTGCTGGGTGCTGCACCTGAGTCAGGGCAATCCCTGGCATCAATCCAGGCTGGGGGATGAACAGATGGAGAGCAGCCCTGCCCAGAAGGACTTGGGGGTGCTGGTGGGTGACAGGCTGGACACGAGCCAGCCATGTGCACACACGGCCCAGAAATCCTGTTGCAATAGGACAAGGGATAAGGGTTTTTAACTGGAGGGTAGGTTTAGACTAGATATAAGAAGGAAATTTTCTATTATGAGGGTGGTGAAACACTGGCCCAAGTTGTCCAGAGAGGTGGTAGATGCCCCATCCCTGGGTACATTCAAGGTCAGGTTGGATGGGGCTCTGAGCAGCCTGATCTAGTTGAAGATGTCCCTGCTCATTGCAGGGCTGTTGGACTAGATGGCCTTTAAAGGTCCCTTCCAACCCAAACTGTTCTATAATTCTATGCTTTGATATCAGAACCAGACACTAATCTGTGTTCTCTGGGCACCATCTCATGGGTATGAATAATTTAACTGGACTGCAGAACATGTTCAGCAACATCTCTGATGGATGTTCTTGTCCCAGCTGTAGATCATGGTAAATCCAGACCAGACTGAAGTAACGTGAAGGATAACACTCAGGAAAACTAGGCAACAAAACTGTACCACCTCAGCCAAATTTGCCCACATTCTAATCAAAAGGGTCTCAAACAAAAATCTAGGTTATGCAGACAGTTGTGTAGACAAAATTGTTGTTTTCCCATACTTCTTCTGTCGCTCCTTGCGTTTCTGAGCCAGATATTTCTTTTTCATTTCCAGAAGCTCATTGTTAAGTCTTTCAATTTCATGTTTGTATTCTTTGCTCTGTGTTTCACACATACTCAGTTCTGAGGACAAAACCTAATAAACAAAACACAAATAGCAGAAACAGGAGATGATGCTTCACTTACATGAGTACTTTTACAAGCACTTTCTCCTTTTATATTTGATGATGTAAGACATGATCATTTTCTACCACAACTCTTTTTCCACCATGATGTTTCATTTGATCTCACCTCTTTTCACCTAAAAACAACTTACAAAATAAAGGTTATGCCATTTAACCATAATACAACACGTAAAATAAGCTCCAAGCTTTATAGGAATGGCATTAATACATATATTAGCTCTTAATTTCTGGGACATAAAGTTGGGTAAAAATCCAAAATTAAGGTCTTAATAAATCAGGGAATTATTTGGTAATAATGGGGTTTATTCACAGGGATCCACTGCTAAGTGGAGTAATTCAATCCACAGAGGCAAAGTAGTACCAGGCACTGTAAATATGAATACAAAACCACTGTCATGTGAATCAGTAAAATTTTTAAAAAGGAGGAGCATGCATAGTGGGCATTCTTTCTTTCAAAAGGGTAATAGCTGGACCTGGCACCCCAAAATGGCATGCACACCATCATGCTCCAGGTGTGCTGTGCCTGAAATACAAAGTAGCAATTGACTGCATTAAGGACAAACAAGGACCGTATGGAGAACTTCACATTAGTTTAGCTAAACTTTGGCTTCTATTTTACATTTTCTACATTGTTTTTCTTCTCCACAGAAATCTAAGATTTGCATAACAGCCTCTTTGTTTCCTAAGGGCCCATCTGCTCCTGCATTTTTTTTCCTCGTGGTTAGTATAGACGTGATTATGATGCAGTGAACAGGAGATGATGACTTCAACAAAGAGAGGAGCTGTAGAAGTAGATGAACTCCTGGGGAGACTGATCTCTCATGCAGGCAAGAATAAGAGAAGATCAGCTTATTCATAGAATATCATAGAATTCTATCAAAGAATCACTTTTTAATATTATGCTTTTAAAATTTTCTACTTTCAGAAGCAGGAACTCCTCCCTTTTACTGAAAAGGGGTTAGAACAAGTTCCTCCTGTCATCTCCATAAAATCTGAAAATCTAAACATATGCGTACACATGGCAAGAGAAATAACAGCAACTTAAGACTGGATTCTCAATATATTCCCACTAGTTTATTAAAAAGAAAACAAAATGGCTTTGATTTGCTTCTTAAAAATATTATTAAATGTTTAAGATAAAGGGAAGGAGAATAAGCTGAATGAAAAGCTGACAGGATCCCAGAATGCCCATGCAAAAAACATATTTACAACTTTGTGCTCACACTCATATTGTAGTAAGGCTTTTCCTCTATTTTAAGGAAACAAAATAGCATAACATGCAAAAAAAGTTTGTTTGCTGCTCTTGGATGTCCCTTGAGGAGATGCAGTGTTAACCCTGTTTTCCTGGTCTAATAATATCCTAGGGCAGGCACAGTGTTCATTGAAGATTTCCCTGCAGCCCCTCTGCCAGGCTGGCAGCCCCTCCCCCAGGGACAGGGGCACCTCTTACTTTGATCTGCTTCGTCTTCTCCCGGAGAATGTTCCGGTACTGCTGCAACTGCTCCGTGGCTTCGGGCCCAGGCTGCCGGGCCAACACGTGCCTCAGTTCCACATAGAGCTTCTCCTTTTCCTAAGGAAAAGACAAGAGGAAGAGCTCTTATTAAACTCCTACGGCAGCGGCACAGCCTGTGAGGAAATCAACCTCACTGAAAATTGCAACTCAGTCAGGAAGGTATTTGGAGAAACAAATCTGCCTGTGTGTCAGGCTTTCCTCACTAGCCATAAGGTATTTAAAGTTGTTGTGATAGCAGTGGGAGAGCTCATTAAGAGAAACATCCAGCTACTTCAAACCACGAATGAAATGCTCTTAAACACCATCGCCAGTGAGCACGCTCTACCTCAGCAGTTACTGGAAGAGTATCCAGGGCTGGGAAATTAATCACTAGAAACCGTGCTTATTGCAATCTTTGTTCTTATGAGTCACATTGCCTTACGTTAAGGACCACAGCTTCACCCAACAGGATGTGAGCTGGCTATAGAAATGTCAGCAAAGGACTGTACAAAAGAGCAACTTCTTCCAAAGAAAATCCTGCAAAGCACATGTACACACACACTTTCAGTTTAACTGCAGGGGCTCTGGGAAAGGGAAAGAAATTATAAACAGCAACAACTATGACTAGCACAATTACCAAGTAATTTTTCTTTGTCATATGTCTCCTTTTCATGTTGGAAAAGTAATACTTGTGGGAGTTGGATATTGCCATGCCTGAAAAGAAACCGCACCATGGACCCACTTACAGCTTTCTGTACTGAAATTCTGCTTTCAGCTGTCTTTTGAGAGTATACTTGTTTTTAGTCTGAGGAATTAAAGCTCTGAAAAAAGCCGCCTTCATAGTTTTGCACATAACCATAGTTTTAGTATCTACCCTGAAAAACTATGATCATTAATATTATTTAGTAAGATCACATCCTTTTCTGATACATGAAAAATTGGAATTAAAAAGGAGACTAGCATACAAAGGATTTAACTAAGGAAGACAAAAATGCCAAGAAAGAGGTAGGATAGGTGATTATTTACACTGGATTTGACAAAACCCCTTTTAGCTGTCTTTTTTATAAGCTCTCTCTACAACTCTTTCCACAGAATTCTGTTGACGTGGGAAATGGTGCCATCACATCATCTAGAATTGCTACATTTGGTCTTTCTCAGTGATTGAGCCAGGATTTTCAGAAGTGGTTTGCTATTTTGAAGATGTAAAATTTTAGGTGTCCAGTCCTCAAGAGCATAAGGAGTCTGGAGTTTTTAGACCTCATTATTTTCTGAAAACTACAGTGGTCACAAGTTGGGACCCCAAAATGGAATCACTTCAAGTCATGCATTACTTTTGCAAGCATTGTCCTTAAATTCTGCAGATTACTGAGGAAGAGTTCCTTATAAATGAAATTTTTCACAGTTCATCTCTGGAAAAATCAAAACCTCCTGAGACTCAGACTGATGCTTGCATAGTGGCAAAAACTAAATTGATAATTCATTCTGAGTAGAGAGTTATTATGCCACTACATAGTGGTATGTCCACTCCCAGATTTTCTTTCTCAGAAAGTAAGATTTTACTGCAAGGTCAAAACAACAGCAAAAGAAACATCCTCCTTGTCAAAATCTGGCCAGTCAGTATTAACATTTCAACCCTGAATGTATCATATATTTGTATTTTGGAATACTGTAATGGTAATTTGAATAAAGATGGGGCAATTGATGGATTGAAGGTCTTAAGTGCAATTGCTTTCCAATTTTTTTCTCTCTCTACCCTCTACAACAGCCAACCAAGCTCTTCAAATATTGTGCAGTGGTGTGTATATAATAACCTCATTTAGAGACAAAGCGTGCAATTCTAAGGAGAATCTATTTTATGCAACAGAGACTCATTAGGTGTCCAGTGTATATTGTATCCATAATCCAACAGAGGCAGAACCAGATGTCTTATAATGCATATGCTGTCCTTCCTTGCTGAGCACTGTCCATCTCTTTTACCTCTAGTCAATTAATTTGTCACTGGGTTAGAAGCACCATATGTCAGCAAAACATTAAAAGAAAACCCTGGATACTTCTTTCCTCTTCA
>NW_008236478.1:9441380-9488452 GCF_000691975.1 Corvus brachyrhynchos | reverse complement strand
TATGACTGGATTTCTTTAGCTTGTCCCAAAATGCCTCCTCTCACATTTCCCTCCATCTCACACCAGGCTGCCATCACAACACACATCTTGCCGCAGTTCTGAGGTTTTGAGATCAAAGAACTTAAGAGTCACAAACACATTCAGAGGCACAACTCTTCTTGAGGTGAAGGAAGATCCAGCAAATCTCTGTAAACCCATGCTGTTAAGCCTTCACTGGTAAGAGTAATGTACCTGTGTTCAGATCAGGTCTAGGCCAGTAACAAAGCTTTTTATAGGATCCTTCCATGGCAAAATTCCCATGCAATTCAGCAGATGTTTGACTGTGAGCCCGTAACATCAACAAGCTTCACTGGTTTATGACATAAACTAACCCAAGATGATGGCACATTCATTTTGTGCATGTTGGGCTGGGACACTCAGGCTGAGGATTACAGTTAAATTTCAGGCATCTCAAAGAGAATTTCAGCACCTCTGTGAATACCTGCTGTAAAAATTCTGCAAATAAAATTGCACATTATTTTTAGAACAACTCTTCCTGTCTTAGATTTGTTTCCCAGGGGATCTCCGAAGAGCCCACAGACCTGTCTGTAGGCTCAGCCATGACAATAATTTTCTTCACTCCTAAGTCTCTCACCCATTAATTTGGAGGGGGAAGGTGGGGAAGTAAGTGGTGCTTCTCAGCCATATTCTGTAGTTCTCCTGGCCTGCTTGCTCTACAGCAAACTGAGAAAAAAATACTTTCTTCTGCAGAAGACTGGCTAGCATTTGGCAAATTTCAGTTGATTCTCCAGGATTAGGTGGTCACAAGTTGGCTCCGTCTACAGCAAGAGGAATCACTTTTGCCAGCAAAATCCTACTTCAGAAGAAGCTATTGCTGCTGACCAGCATGGCCCCATTTGCTTTTCCCTTTAAGAAGGACCATCAGTACCATCAGACACATTCCCAAAGTGTCTTCACTGTGGGAATTCATGTTGCAATTCATGCATTCACAGCCTTGACAGGGAGTGGGAAGCATTCACCAGTCCCAGGCTGGGATAGAGCAATGCACCTGGTATGAGCTCTAAAGATGTGACCCCATTTTGTGTCATCCTGTCCCTCACCATGACACGAGGAAATGGCACATCTTGTTAGTTAGCCCAGGGTTTTATTCTGAACCAGAGAAGATGGATGACCATACATTTAATGAAGATGTATTCACAGCACAAATAGGCCCTGTAGTCCCAGCTTCCTCATTTTTATCAGCTTGTCTTTCCAAATAGATAATTCAACAAATTTACCTGGCATAGCAGCACCCCAAGAGCCTTCTCCACCAGACCCACAAAAATCCTATTGTGCACCAAAAGCTTTCTATCACATGAATTACTAAAAAAAACCCCACAAAAAAATCCAAAAGCCTTTGCACCAGAGTAATTTATGTCAGTTCCTCTCTCCAGCAACTGAGCTAAAGAAAATACCCAGCAAGATAAAGATGCAGTGCAAAAGTGTGCAATGTACTGTATGGCAGCAGCCCGTAAAACATTCAACCTAGACAAAAAACCTTATTTTAATTAGTAAGGTGGAGCAAGAAATATAGTAACCGTGCAAACATCACTCCACAGTTCCTCATGGCTTTGGTGGGGATAACAAGTCACTCCGTGTGCCACAGGGGGTTTCTTGTTTATTGGCACTATAACCAAAATGTCAGTGCTGTGCTGAACTCCAGAGGCACTTTGTTTATGATGCCACGCAGCAGCAGAGCATCCTTAGGGGTTGTGACTCCTCTTCCTAAGTGTTAAACAGGACATGGAAATCTGGATTAAATACATAAACAGACATACACATCTAGTCATACTCATTTTGGCTGCATAAGCCCTACATTTATTTGTTGTTGTGTATACCTAGCAGTAGCTGCTGGCTCAGGACATCTATCTTTAAAAGTTTTATGAGGTAAAGAAAAAAATTAGCATATGGTGACCTTCACAAATTTTATAATAGCAGAAGAAAGTTGCCTCCAGCACTATGAGAAATGTGCAGTATAAACTTCCTCTATAAACACTTTACAAAAGCTCCTGCTCTTTCTTGTCTATTCCACATCCATCAGCAAACACCCTTGCAAGGATGCAGTTCCCTAGAACAGCTCGTTTTCATCATCACCTAGACACTTCTTTAACTGTCCAATGTGAGGTTTTTTATTGGGTAAATTAATTACATTTGAAACAGGACACCGAGGCCCTTTCACAGCGTGGCAACACTAACACTGCGTTAGATGTTTTGGGTTTTCCTGTAAAAACCACCAGCTTGAAGGAAAGGCTGGGATAATCCCATCTTTGGTGAAATTTGCACCACTCAAACCTGTCTTGTAACTTACTCCTCCAGTTGATAATAATGCTTCTCAAGAGCAAATATCTTTTCTTTGGTACAGAGCAAACTGCACCAAATTGACTTGCATTTTCAAAACAGCTTAATGAGAGAAGAAAAAACACCTTGGAGCACCTTGTAAGGTCTTGACTGTTTTTTGCAATACCAAGGGCTGAATGCTGCAGTATCACCATCTTCAAGGAACAACAAAGTACGAACATTTCCACCTGAAGTGCAACTGCAACTTATTTTTATTATTGTTGCTAGGAACTGTTACTATCGGATCTTTCCTAATAAAGGTGTAGGAAAACAATTCTTTTCCAATGAACAAACAAGTAATTTACATATACTCCTCTCCTTTCAACTTCTGAACTCTAAGACACAAGGTTAACAATCTATCCAAAGAAAACGGCATGGATGTGTCTTGCTGAAATAACAGATGCAATTCCCTTTTTACTCTTGACTTCACACAGGAGTTTATAAAATCATTAATCAGAGTAACTCATTTAATTATAGTGTTTCTACTTTACATTGCAGAAGATTATCAATTAATTATCTCCTGTTCTATATGTGTGAGCAGAAACACACATGCATACACACGAAAGTGAGCTGTTCCTTGACGGTGAGAACTACCCCTGATATGACATGGATTGATGTAAATATTCCAACTATTTTCACAGTGCCTGCAGCTTGACAGTTGGGTTGAAGAGAGCTCTAAACAAACCTTTGTTTTGCATTCTAGTAGTAGTTTGTCTTAAAGTGACCTGGAGGAGATTCAGAGGTTGATACAAATCTTATGAACAAGGTTTCTAAATACTCTGAGTAAGTCTATCTCCAAAGCAAAGGATGGAGAAGTTTTTACTGTATAATAATTACTTTATACAGGATTTCAAGAAAAAAAAAAACCTCTCTTCTTCAGTTCTGGACTATTTGACTTAAAACCTCTCTATTTTAATGTCAGAGTAACAGCATGTATTTCAGCTATTCAATAGTCATTTAGACTTTAAAAACTTTAGATGAATCAAAGGAGAATTATCAGCTCTGTTGATAATGATTAGCTGTTCCTGCAAGTGACAGCTTGGGATGAGGATTCCCAGTAGACCCAGCTTCTGTTCTCACTTCAGACTGATCTGACAGATGACCTCGAAGGGTCAGAAAGATTACAGAGCTCCTTCTAGAAATACCTATTTTTAAGTTAGGCACCTAAGTCTCTTTAATCACCTGCTTGACTTAGATCTTTAGATTTCCCTGAAAGATGAGAGCACTTTGCTTCAAGTCCTTTGGTTTGCTACCTCTGAACAGCTGTCTCAAAGTCAAGGCACCATTTAAACCCACAGTACCTGTCTAACAAGGCAGTAAAGCCTACATACATCTTTTTGACAGGACAGCAGAGTTCCGCTGCATATGTCAAGTACCTCAGGGAAGAAAGACTAGTCTCCTGTTACACTTTGGAACCTATTAAGAAATAACAGTACATCTAAGAAACACATACAGCAATTCTGAAATCATGAATGTTTTAATGCATGGCTTCCTTCAGACTCACTGTAATTAGAGCTGAACCTCTGCTATTCTTCGAGGAGTTCTGTTTCAGCTCCCCTCACCTGTTTCTTAAAATTCAAAGAAACAGAAACAGGACTACAGGAAGGGGAAAGACAGTGAATCCTAATGTCCATGTAAAGACTACTGCTGTGCCCAAGTGTGCCATCCCCTGTTTAAGATTACAGCTATATCTACTTAGACAGGCATGGGAAGCCTTGAGCTATGAGCCTCCAAGATGTGGAGCAATTGGCTGACTGACGCACCCTACTTGGCAGAGACTCTCCCTACTGAGGTTCATGGCTCCCATGCACTTGGCAGCACACATTTGTGTGTCTCAAGAGAAGAGTGAAGAAATGGGGTTCTTTCCACACCTGTTTGTGTCCTCCTGTGTCCAATTTTAAGCCAGCCTTCTAAAAAACCCAACCAGCCACAGTGATTGTGCCTGCCTTCCTCTAACAGCGGTAAAACAACCTTAGCAGCATCTTTCTGCATGTGTCCCCTCAACAACAGCACCATTCACAATAAGAATGAAAATAAGAGAACTGGACTAGAACAAATCTAGTCTGTCCCTGTAGGATGACTTTTTTTGGTGGGGTTTTGCTGTTGTTGCAACTGTCATACAAGATAATAATCCATCACGGAATGGGATGCTGTAGATTGTCCCCCTCTTGCTGCTGAGGGAAAAGCAGAACACCCCTTGTCTTAACACAAGAACACCTACAAATGGTGCATACTACAGACATACATATAGCTCTGGGTCACCCTATAGAATATGGGCTTGTGAATGTATTGCTGCTGCCCTCTTCCAGTATTTCAGCTTCTCTAGCAGCTTCTGGATGGCTGACAGTCAGTATCGGATTGCTACAGCACTGCAAAGTCTGTGCGCTGCAATGTATTCAGTCAGCACAGCGAGTAATTTATTTTCCCTTAACAAGATAACTGGTTGATTAATATACTTTACCCTGGGGTGCACAGCAGATTTATTTCCTTCTCAGATACATGCTGAACACAGGAATGAGGAGTAAACAAGTTTGTTTTCAGTTATTTGCTATTTACTGGAACAATTCCTGAACTTTTAATCCAAGCTTTATTCTAGCAAACTAATGTTGAAGCTAAGGGCAATTCTGACTAAAGTTTAGGACTGGGTAATTTTACAAAATATTTTCAGTCTAATGATACAAGGTATCCATGCTCAGGATTCTGGGTTCAAACCAAACACAGCGCATTTGAATAAAACACTTTGGTGATCACTGCTTCTGTTTTGCTGATGCAGGTAACAGATGACAGGGCTGTATCTTAGGTTCTTATATGGCATCCTTGTTTCAATATCTGAATGGTATTAAATCTTTATTGTACACAAGCTGAAGAACTGCTTCCAGCCAGGGCAGTGATCCTCTTCTCATTCTACAAGAATTCTGGACACAAAGATTTACTACATGAATTGCTAAAGTTCACTAAAACTCCTTGAAGACACACAGGAATGAAATTCAGTCTCCCAATCTCCCAGGACCACCATGCTGATGGCCTGTGCTCCTTGCTCTTCAGAAATACCAGGCCTGGACTACAGAAGCAGGTTACAAGTGTGGGAGAAAACTCACAATAAGCCACAGTGTACTTGAAGACAACAACCTCTTCAGGTATGCTAAACTTCATGGACTTGAGTACATGTATTAGAATGCAGGACACTAAACTCTGTTTGACATTCATCTGTGAAGGATAGTACTTGTGTAATTAAATCAGTCTTGCATGATGAGGAGGGATGACATCTGATGACACACTGAAGTTCTCTTTCAAGCTCAAACTCAAGTAAATATATCAATTCTCTTAAAAAACTTGTAAAACAGATTAAGCATTCATGAATATTTGCCACCTATAAACCCCAAGGGATTTTTACTCTGCCTGCAACTTCCTCAGCTTTGTAAATGATATCTGAATATTTCTGGCCAAAACATCATTATAAGAGCTAAAAATGTTGCAGATCTCCAGAAGTTACTTTCTCAACTAAACTTGCACCTTGCTTCTGTCCAAAACCATTTATCATGGGAAATCCGTTTTGTTTATGAGGGCAGTGTAGTTCCACAAAGATTCGGTAAAAATTATCTCTTCCACTAAGAAAACTGTTCACCAAACGTATTTTGTTTGATCACTAGGTAGTCTGCTTTGCTCCCCATTTCTCAGTGCCAGAAATATTTGCACTATTTTTATTGGAAAATTATTTGCTCACCCTAAAGAGCAGCCGATTATCTTCACCTGGTGACATTAAAGTGATCAGCATACTTCTTACCTATATTTTTCAAAACCCTTTTTAAACAAACATACATACAAAAAAAAAGGCTATTTTTCTGGGAAGACTTTATTCTCTTCCACTTGAATTGCAACATATGTGGGAGGAGGGAAAGAATCTAAATGTCAGTGTGTTTTTAAGAGCAGTTTATCATGCTGTAAATTTCTATAGCATAGAACATCTTCTAATTCTAGATGGACTGAGATTAGAAGGGCTAAAATAAACTAATGCGCCAAGAAGTGTATTGGAAATATGCAGAAATAGAAATCAACTCCTTTCTGAGGAGAGCTAGGGCAAAAACTGAACACCCCTGAGATATCTATTAAATTATTAAAGCTTACACAAAACTTTCAGGTAGATATGTAGACTCTCAAAAGACCTTCACACAGATGACTCATGCCTTTCACGTTTTTGAGATATGATTCCTTACTACATCATCACAGGATTGCATATGAGCCCTGGTAAATTGCACCAAGATTTAACACAATTATCCTGCAATTGGCTGAGTCTGTGGTTCTACCCTACTCACAGAACCCTACTGGCTATACAATCAATTTTTAAAAAATTAAATAATTAAATTAATTGGGAAAAAAATTATCAGTATCAGAACAAAGGACACTAGAGATATTCTAATTGCATGGAAAAATCATCATGCCAGGCATAGAATCACTGAAAGACATTAATCGTTCTAATTTAAAACCAATACTAAAATACAAAATATCTCCCCTTAGAGTCAAAGCTAAAATCTTCACTCATAGTCCTAGTTTAGTAATGAACCTTTCAAACACAACAAAAGGAAAATAAAAGAAAGGCACAAGAAGGAAAGAATCTCAAAGAGTAGTCCTGAAGGATGACTTGATGCATTAGGTACCTCCGTATGTCACTTCATACTGCACTGGAGATTCCAGTTCAGGTAAGTTGCAAGGTATTGGACTGAAATTATTTTGATAGCACTAGTTCAGTAGACTGTTATGCATCATAATATTGAGCTGGTAATGAGATATTTTTTTATCCATCACAAGTTAGAGCTGGGCTGCAGCCAGAGTTCACGGGAACACATTTTTTTCATTTGGAAAAAGAACAGAGCTTGTCTTTGGAGTCTAAATCAAGGCAATTCTTACAGTGTGCCTTTGACACATCAGCCTAATTCTGCAAGACACTGGGGAAGTAAACTTTTTCTTTATGATTCATATCCAGTTGAAAGCCAAAAAGTAAATGTTAGGCCTGAGTCCTTATGGTATTTCTCAGTTCTGTATTTCTATACAAATCCCTTGAAATTCTGGTCACCAACATAGAACTGGAGTCTTAAGTTCATACACTCCACCTGGTACTGGAGTACTGCTTTCTCTCTCCTAAGGTACATAGCAACGCTTAAGTTTTTATAAGGGCAGAAGAACACTTTTCTGCCTTTTTTTCCCCCCACATCAGGAACCATTCAATCAATTTGATCAGTGCTCCCAGACCAGGTAGATCCCAGCCTGCCCTGCACTCCCGGACTGAATTTCCCAGCTATAAGACCTTATACTTCTCCTTGTTGAACTTCACTCTTTTAAAGCATTGTTGCTATTTCACTTCTATCTCACAGTGGGCCAATACTTTCCTTCTGTTTCTGCTTGTTGTTTACATACTTGAAGAGCTCTTTCTTGTGGTTTTTGACAAGTCTGGCCAATTTCAGTTCAGTTAGTGGTGCGATTCCTTTGTGCTGATATGTCTATGCCAGCTACTGCCTATGCAATTAGATGCAATTTTACTGGCAAGAAAGTCTTCTGCCATTCAAGAGCTGGTATAAGCTGAATCAGAAAAGTGACTTTTTTGCTGGTAGAAATGGGGCTTTTAAGCGTAGAAAAGGCCTAGAGCTCAATATACTCACCCCTTTAATTGAGGGCTGAGAGAACTGCTAGCTTGAGCTGCAAGATAGGGCATTAATCCGGTGCTTCCAGAGGAAGTCAAATCCTCCAGGAAACAGAGATAGAAAAGCGCCAAGTCCTACTACACTATAAAAAGCTAAAAAGAAAATTTCCCTTTTCATTTTTGGGTGGAAAAATCCCTTCAAAAGGCTGACTTCATATATAAATGATAAAGGAGCAGTAAAGAAAGGATTGCATTTTGGCAGTGGATTTTGCAGTTCACCTGTAAGTTTCAGCGCATACAAAGCACTCTCCCAAACTACCTCTGCTGAAATCTCTCTAAAGACAAGATGACAGAGAAACAATAATGGGCAGGTCAAAAGAGACTTTTAGGGATTCTACAGTCATTAGTTTCCTGAAGTGAATTGCAGTTACTTTTTACGAAAATAGACAATTCTGCCAAAAAATCCCCAGCTCAGACTCTCTACCCTACATATAACATGCAAGTAGTTATACTCTCAAATCCAAGTAGAATCTACACTGGGCACCAAAAATAAATAAATGCCAAATTTGAGAGGCTGAAATAAATCTCAGCCATTTTGAAGATGTAAAGATAATGACTAAGATAAAACTCATCTGAGCCTTAAGAATACCAAAATAAAGGTAGGGGAGAGGAGAGTAGTCTCTTATTTTTCCTGATGAGATATTATTTTACTCAGCATTTGAGCACACATTTCTCTTATGTGGAAGCTACTTGAGCACTGTGAGAGCAGTGAAGAACTTAGCAGAAGCATGCCTCATGAAACTCCCAAGCTAGGTAAAAAATGATTTTCAAAAGGACTAGGCTCCCATAAACTGTGCTGAAAAAAAATTAACCAAGATTTAAAAAAAAAAAAAAAATTATTTTATAAATGAGGAGAAAATGCATAACAAATACAGGGAAGCAGATCCCCAAGTTCCTTCCTTTCTTGGGAGAAAACTTTGATTTCAATAGCTGCCAACCTGCATAAACCCACATGGTAACTCACTGTTCTAAAGCAGATTTCTTTATGAAACTATAGTACCAGCTCTGAGAAATAAAGATGGTTATGTATATGTTCAGACACTATAGCAACAAGCACTTCAAATTGGATACAACAGCTCTACAACCAAGTTAGCACAAATAAAATAAAACATCTGCCTATTTTGAGTGTTTAGCTACTGAATTGAGTCATGTTGCTAATATATTCATTCACTCACCACTGTAAGAATGGAAATTATTTTATTCCCTTTTTACTTGATGTGAGGCATGCAAAAGCTAAGCAGTCTGTCCAAGGTCACAGAAAAAGTCTCTTGCTCTCCCCTTCCTGTATCTCACAATACCTGCAATGGAACTGTGCTGGAGACAGAAGCATCCCTTCTACTCCTCCTACTCTCTGTCACTGGGACAGTCAGTTCTCTGGAGGGATTGAAACTTAGCTCAAAACTTGGCTCAATGCAAGGACATGTGGGTGCTATCTGGCTGTAATCTCTGAGTCAGATACATGAGCTAATCATGCCTTTTGCCCTTGCACTCTTTGAACTATGAGCTCAAGACACAGTCAGCAAGGCATCACATCCTGACTGCCCAGTCCTGGGCTTTGATCACTGACAACTTAAAACAATAGCGATTAAAAAAATATATATACGTACAGAAAAACAATGCTTTCACTACTACATGCAAGGCTTAAATAAGACACATTTGCCTTTGCCTCCCAGAACAAATAATCTAGGTTGCACTTTCTTTCATATTTATGAACAATCTTCTGAGATGACTGACAAAAGAGGTAACTGACATATAATGTGAATCTTTATGCTGTTATCCATTCCAAAACATGCAGCTGAATAAAATTCTGCTCAGTCAGACATAAAATCAAATTAGAGGAGTTCGCTCTGAAGAGAAAGAACTAAATTTGAAACAAATAAAGCAGTGCATAATTCACTTTTAATGGGATAAGTTCCTAAAACCACACTAATCATAATCCTAACAAGGTAATACTTTCCACTGCGAGTTTACCACATCACTGCTCAGTACACAGCACAGCAGCAGAGCTTCAGTCACATGAGGGATTTGCCCCATATGGGAAGTGAGAAACTGTATTTTTGCAGTCAGGATTTGTACAGCACTCCTGTTTATTAATAATTATTCCTTATGGCCTTACAAAACGTGCCATTCCTCCCACACACGTTCACAAAGACCTTCACTCATCAGTGAGATCTCCTGGATAACAGACAACGTATTTCTCCACAAAACCCTGCAATATTACTCAACAGTTTAGAAAAGAACAAAAAAAATGCTCTACCTTGACTGCAGAAATTCAGAAGGAAGGTAATGACTCAGACATGAAAACTGGCTACCCCTGAAGTAACATTTCCTATGTCTGGAAAAAATGCCACTGGATTTTTATTGACCATAAGTACTCAAGACATTGGGTTTGGATCTGATTTTTAAGACAGCATTTTTCATCAGCACAGCAGCTCACAACTGTGAGAATGCCTGAATTAAAAGAGAAATTATGACCATCTGTTTTGCAGCTACTCTTCAAAGTAGCATCTCAGGATGTCCACTCTTATTTGGTATATGAGAGCTGATACCTTATAACCCAAGATGCTGTGGCTACAGGCACAGATAAATCAGAAACAAGAAAAGACTTTAGTAATTTCTCTAACATAGGAAATCTTTTTACAGCTTTATTTCAATGTTCAACTCTGAAAAGCTGTTCTAGCAAAACCCAACATTCAGCATGTTGCATATTCACTATCTCTCAGCACATGTCTGATCCAAAAAATGTGCCCTGATGACCGGTTAAGAGAGATTTTTGCATGAGATTTTAAATTCAAGCTGGGTTTTTCCCATATTGTCAGCAATCTAAATTTTCTGACTGAAACATAGCAAATCATTCTTTTAATCACGTAGCATGGATTGTAGCTTGCTTCTACATCTGCCTCAGTTTTAAAGAAATGACAGGGTTAGAAACAATGAAAAAGCTGATAAAAAGGAGATGATCAAATGCACATCAGGAGCAGGTAAAGTAAGCAGATGCTTTTCTACACGAATCTATATATTGTGATCCTTACTTAGCAAAAATTCCCATTTATTATATCCAGCTGAAACCTTGTTCCCTGCACTTTTATTTAAAAGACCATTTACCAAAAAGTAAAAAAAGAAGACGAAGCTACAGTGCATGCAATACAAATGGAATTATTTTTCCCTTATAAAAACATTATGGCTCTGCATGAGTATGCAGCAAGGTGAATACCCAACAAATCAAACTGCAGGTTGCTGACACTGGGCTCAACCACTTCCTCACATGGGTTATTTCTAAACTTCAAAGGTGTCTTCAACACTCAGTATTCAACACACAAGGGTTTTTTTACTCTATTTATTAATAGACTTTGAGGTGAGGGAATTTATGCTACATAATATGCACAGTAGACACAGATACTCACAAGCTTCGCCTTAAACAAAGATCTCATTTGCTAGCATGATGGCCACACACACATGAAAAAAAGATTATGTATGGCAAGCAAGAGATGAAGATCATCTTAAAGCTGATACACCCAAAGGCTATGCCCTTGTTACAGAGCAAGATGTGAATGAAGATGACTGGGAGTGAGGAAGCATGACTTAGGGGAGCAAACGTAACACCAAGAAAGCAGTCGTTCTCTGAGCTAGTAAGTTTGTGTCCCTCAGTCTGCAGTCTCCAACTCTGAATATGGGGGATGTTCTGCCAGGTGAGCACAAGCCAGTCATCAGCAATTCCCCCACTCCTGCAAATGAGCAGTGACAGAACTGAGCTGAGCTGACTTCCAGGACCATAATAAAAAGATACTGAATGCCTTTAAGCATGAGGGGTTTACCAGGATTTTAAAAAAAAGAGAAGAACTCTCTCAACAAACAAATTATATTGAGGGAATGAAATTAAAAATTCCTGAAATTGGAACTAAATTACTGATGTTTCCCATAATTCTGAAGTTCAGTCAGGATCAAATCCTACACTGTATTTCAAATACTTCACTTCAAATATACTTCAAATCTTTCAGACTGCCCAGAAGGTGGTCTAGTGAAGCCACCCTCCTGGTGTGTGAAACTCAGCTCTCTCCAGAAAGTTATATTACTGCTCTGTTCATTTCCTTCTGTGGGAAGTGTTCCTCAGGCTCATTCCTTCCTCACAGCAGTTTGGAATTTGATAACATCAGTTTAGTAAGTTATTAGCAAGGGTTTTGTTTTGGTGAGTGTCAGGGTATGATTCTACAAAAGAGATACTATCATCATACAAAGGAAAACCAGTCCGAAGAATAATAAAATGTCTTGTACCAGGTTATCCAGACACTCAGCAGAAGCAGCTCTGCTAGTACACTTAACTTGTGATCACCGAGCTATCCAGTGGCACATAGAGTCCTTTAAAGAAATGAGTCCTCCATCTCTGGTTACCTCCTCGTACTCACACCCTGCTATGAAAGAGCCCTATTTCAGTCACCTTGGAGGACTCAAAACACCGTGGAAAAACAGAAAAGAGCTCAGAAATGTTGATGTTAAATCCCTGAACACAATGTGGAGCATAGTATTTTTGGCCTTTACTATCTCTCCGAGGGAAACCTTCATTTCAGCATTGTTACACAGGAAATTAGTGCCTGAATTAAGAACACAAAGGAACTCATTAGCAATTCTAGATATAATAATTAGATTTTATATAGCCAAACTCTGTCTTAAATCTAGAAAAATAATTTTAAAAACATAAAATTGCCATAGAAGGACCACTGCAGAGACAGAAAGATTATACCAATGGCTAGTACAGTAATGTAGGCTCAAATCTCAAAGCTACTATTTCAAAGATTTTCCTGGGCAGGCAACTTAATACCTCTATATCTCAGTTCTTCAGCTGAAGATAAAGATAATAGCAAAATGGGAGCATACTAAGGATAAGGCAAGATACTCAATAGAGACTATGTAAAATCTAACAGAATTGGGTTTGTGCATGGGTAAAGCACAGTAAATTTGAAGCTATTTTTGCTACATTTTAAGCTAACTATTTCACTGACAGCATTTCAGTGCTATGCAACAAAGACCACATTTTTCCAAGCAGAGGAATAATACACCATACATTACATTCATATGAAATTTCAGATCAATGTTTTCCTATGAAACAATAAATAGAGACAAACCCTGCCTTGCTAAGATCTGCTGAGCTTCTTCTCAAGACAGAGGGACATTCAGGTCACATTTTACTCTCCAGTGAGTGATACCCAACACAGGCATCAAGACTAATAGGATATTTAAGATGCTAATATCATACCTAGAGCTGGTAATCTGTAGCTGTCCCTACAGTCACCAGAGAGACCAGATTGACACCTCTGGTTAAAGCCCAAAGAGTCCTTCTCTGTTACATTTGATAGCAACATTTGCACTACAGGAATACAGTCTGTCCTCCATTCTACAACATAAATCTTACTGTTATCACTGGGGTTAAGGGACATCTGATACAGCTAAAAAAAGATAAGCTATCACAAAAATTATTTTTTGGCAAAGTTCAGCACAAAAACCTTGAAATCAAACATGCCCCAGACAGCAGCATATCTAAATCACACAAACTCTTTAGGACTTCTTCTGCCAAAAGCCAAGCTAAGCACAAATGGAATCAAACAGGAATTTTCCTCCCTCTTCTGGTCATAACAGACTTGTCTAAAATGACAAAGAAAAGCCTTTCAAAAAGTCTAAGACTGACCTGAAGACTAATCTATGACATGAATAAACTAAAGCCAACCTTTAATTGTATTTCCCAGAGTTAGACAGGTATCAGTAACCAGAATATAAAAATCAACTAATCTGATGCTTTTTGTTCTCTTTCAGTGAGTCAGTGCTGCCATCTAAAGCTATCCAAAGGGCATGCAAAAGAAATTCAAAGTCATGCATCTAAATACCATACAGGAAGCACATGTCAGTAGACAGAGATGCAGGGCAAGTCAAATATATTAATGAGATGCAACAAAATAATGATGCTGCAGTACCTGAAGGAGAAATTCTTTCTCTATCACTTCACCTGTCTTGGTGATAAGTCGCTTCTGTAGTCTCTGTACTTTCAGAATCAGCTCAAAGGTAGTGGGGTCGCTGGCCTAGGGAAGAACAAAGGAGTCTCAAAAATTATACATGATAACAAGTTACTGTTTCTTTTTTGAAAATGAAAACCATGATATCTCAGTGTTCAAAAGTAACAAGTATAAAAGGGGGACTAGGAGAGGACACATTCAGCTGGTTTTTTTTAATTGCATGCATACAAGCAGTCCTGGAACTTAGTATATCAATTTTCGCAGCAACTGGAACTGTCCACTGACAAATGAAGAGCAGTGCAAGTACTTCCTGCTGTTCAAGAACTTCAAACGGTGCCAACTTAGTTTCTAAGGAGAGGAAGATTTTGCTACTGAACAAAAGAAAGGCTAACTGCAATTTACTTTTGAAACAGGTGGAGAATTTAAGAGGAACAAATTTGGGGGCTACACTGATGAATTATTATGGGGTTCTAAAGTGTCCATACATGTGAAATTTCATTCTTCAATGGAATTAAATGCTTAAAATGGTGACAGTGTTTGCACTGTACTGTTGCCCTCTACCTACATAGCCCATAAGACCAGAAGCTAGTAGATGTCTGTCTCTCCATCCCTTCCTTTTCGTTCTTTTGGCACAGACTGAATCTGGAGAAAGCTCTAGGGAGCAAAGAAATATTTAATTCTGTGAGGAGCAGCCAGCAAAGCTTACTTTCCCAGTCCTTTGTCTTCTTGTTGGATCTTTTAATGAAGGGCAAACCCTGACTGAAGCTTTTCCTCACTCAGGGACTCGTAACACCTCTCTCCCATCTGGTTCTTCCTCTCTCATGTGGTGTCTCATAAGGATTAAACTCACACTGCAGTAAAGGCTCCAATAAAGTCCTACTCTCTTACATTTGCTTGAGCTTATAAGGAACTCAGTATCTCATTGCTCTTAATCTTTTGTCTGATTTTATCTAAATTGACTAATCAATTCAAGCATAACTAGGACACTAACACAGATACACACGCAGTGCCCACAACACAACATCATTTCCTGAGGAACCAGGCTAAAAAGTAGACCAGTCCCCACAATCCACTCAGTCCTTGATTTTTTAATATCGCTGCCCAAGCATGGTGCCAATTTGTGACAACTGTAGTGATATGAGAGTGTTTGTTCATTAGGAATTGAACCAAAACCCCATCAGGATTATTTCATATGGATCTTGCCATCTGCTGGCCTTTGTGTGTTCCAAATACAAACCAGTAACCTAGAATGGAAAGACACAATTTCCCATTATCAGTCTCTTCATACATTCATTTTCCCATCACTGGATGTTTTGACTGGCCTGATTTTTCTTTGTTACAAGGTGCTGCTAGAAATTGTACCTACATGTGTCTAACCTAGTTCAGCATCCTGCATTGTATCTCCCTTCCATGAGAAAAGCTAATCACACCATCCAACTTTAAGCTCAGCATGGAAAGATCAGAAATTCACTATCATGCTAGTAAGCACAGTCAAAAAATTCAGCTGTGCTTCTGCAGGGACTGAGCACATTATCACTCATTATTAGTGCAGCTAAGCAACCCAGGCTGGCATCAGATCAGAGATTCATGCAACAGAGGAATCTCAGATGGCACTGACTTACATCAAAAATATCCAGTGATGCCAACTGATGTTCATATATTTGGTCTATGCTTGATGGATTTTTTTATTTTTCCCCTTCACTTGGCAGGTTCAAATCATGTGAAAACTTAGATTTGCTGTTTATGTAAAGCAGTTGAACTCACATTACCTGGAATGACTATCTTTGGGAATCCACCACCGTTTATGTGGAGGCCTCTTCCCCTTTTTCCCTCAGATGTAATTTACCTTCTGACTTTGTATCTGTCCATTCTCCAGTCTACCTATTCTATGAGTCTTTCAATTACTGGCTTTCTTCCCATATACATCTCCCTAACTGGTGAGGGTAGGTTTGTATCTTTCCCCTATCATCCTATTTCCCACCATCCATATTAAGGAATCACCCCCTTCTAAATTCACCTAATTCATTCTTATCCCCTTTAGCACTTGACTGTCTCTTTATAAATCTCCCTGCAATTTTTCATTGAGAAAGTGACACAAAAATAACACTGGTTGCATTGTGCAAGGAAAGAATTCAGCAGGTAAGGATTCCATAGGTACTATGGAAATTTCAGTCTGCCCAGTCCCTCCACATCATTTGCATAACAGTAAACAAAACAGGTCACTGATTTGGTAATAGGGGCTTTGGGAACACAAAATGCTCACACATCACCTCTAATTTTCTCCATCTGTGAACTTGCAAGGGCTTCTGCAGTTGTTCTTCCAAAATTTTGCACCGAGTCTGTTCCCTTAACAGTTCCTTCTGCATGTGATTAAACTCCCATCTGAAGACCAGCATAAAATAAAAATAAAAAAAAACCAGACCAAAAACACTTCAGTGTGACCAAGGCACTAATGTGGACATTAACAAATCATTCTCCCATGCACTGTGGTGCACAGGAACCACTACCTGGAACACAGAGAGTCACTCTGCCACTGCAGCAATACTGTGGTGGTAAAACCTAACACGGATACCACTAAACAGGTGGAACCATAAAATAACACTCTTGGATTTTTTTACTTGCTTCATTAAGAATAGCTCAGAAAAGAGACTCCTGGGGAATCTACTCCACAGACTACTGGATCTCACTCTTTACATCTTACCATGTACATTAAGGCCAGCAGGACAGTCAGTTCATCAACCTACAAATCAGTTATCAGTTATGGGTCATATCCAGTTACCCCCACGTTGAATCCAACACCTTGTGTTTGAAAGGTTTTAAATCTACATGGCTCACACAATCCATTAAATAAAACACACTCTAGGAGCTAACTATGATGGACAACATTCCTAAGAGAACTGAAGTTTGATTTCTTTTATTACATCTCCTCAACAAATTTCAGAGGTGACTTGTTGCTGAATTTACAATTAATTGAGCACTACCAAGATTCTTTGACAATTAGGCTTTTATGGTGGGGATAGTGGGTTGAGGGGCAGGAAAAAAAGGCACATTTTGCAGTGATCTGACCCTTATAACTTCAGTGATTGAATCCCCTAAATTCTCTGAGGTCAAAAGGGGGTGGAAGATTTCAATGTGCCTCCTTCACCACTGAATCTTTTCCTACTAAGCTCAGAATTGCATTTAGCTCACTAGAGAGAAAAAGGCCTTTTTTTAACTGTGAGGTTGGACAAGGTTATGGAGAAGGAAAAAAACCTCACATTTCCAATTGGCAAATCGGGAAAGCTAATTAGCAGTGCAAGTGATAAATGGAGTCTTTTCGACAGGCAGTTTTCATGATGGTTTTGGACTTCATTAAAGTATGAGATTGCTGCTGCAGTTAGCAAGAATTGATCCACCCATCATGGCATGCAGCACACTACACTTCAATACCACCACTGAGTTTCAATACAGTAACAGACTTTCGGCTGAATGTATTTGGGCAGCAAGCTCAAATCCCATTCCTATCTGCAGTCAGTCGATGAAAACTGCAATTGCTAATGTTGTGTGCCCAGCTCTCCTTTCTGTTTCACCAAATCAAACTGGCATAATTCTACTGGAGTCAATGGGACTGACCATGGACTGAAGTTAATTTGTTCTGCTGAAAGCCACGGAATTACAATGATAAAATAAAGATCTCACCCAAAACTGTGGTAGCTACACAGAATTGGTACAATGGTTATCTGCTAAAAACATAACTGCCTCTCTTTACAGACCAAGACTGATTCTTAGAAAATGACCACAGTTTCCCAACAGGAAAGAATACACCTCAAATACAGGAGGGTAAACAAGAAAGGAAAAATTAAGCCAGAGAAGGAGGAGATAAATCAGGCTTGGGCTATTAAACTGCTGTTTTAAAGAAACACAACCTTCAGTGAAAATGTAACTAAATCTTTCTAAGAGATCATGTCTGCATATAAATCTGGAAGGGTTTTGTTATAAATATGTCAAGTGTCTCCCATACTCTGTGGATTGCTTAACCAAAAGGAGTTCCACTAATCTAGGCCTTGTACCACTGTACCACTAAGTAGCTCCCTGGACTATGAACCTGTGCTGCTGCTGTCAGGTTTATTCTGTAGGCAGTAACTCACAGTACAAGGGGAAATATGGAAAATATTTAAACTTTGGCCAAGATGTCATCTTTCCTCCTTTCTATATTTAATTTTCCTAACTGCTGATAAGTTGTTCTATGAATTTAATCCAGTTTGTGTTTGAGGTCAAACCAAGCAAACCCCTTCTCCAAGGTATAAGGCTTGTTGAAACAAGTCTTTACTATGTACAAACCATATTTTCTGTCTTAAACACAAAATCATGGGTGCAGTCACTATGGAAATGTATTCCACTGGGTCTCCTACCTGAGCTCCTCCACATTGGCTGCACTCTTGCCAAGAATTCCCTTCTCACGCTGAAGTTTTTTGATCTCCAGCTTCAGAATCCGCATGTCTTCCATCCTCTGCCGGTACTCGGTTTCCCCCCTGTTTAAGATGGCCTGCTGGATTTTTATCTTCTCATAGAGCAGAGCCACCTCATCATTGCGACGAATAAGCTGGGTCCCCAGGGAATGTCTCTCACAGAGCACCTGAGGGCACAGGGAAAAGCCATAAACTCAGTTACACTTCCTTCACACAATCCCTGAGTATCATGACAATACTTGTTTCAGCCAAAAACACGTATATTAAGAGGTTTCACTGTTATTAATTAAAGAAATATGGCAAGAACCTAATAATTTCCCCTATAAGGGTTCAATCACCTGAACACTACAAACTACAGATTTCATTTACTTCAGTATCTTAACATTTTGGTTTTAATGGCACTATAAAGTTTTAGTAGTCCCACATTCACAGTAGCTAAGAATCATCTTAAAAATACACTGGACAAATGAGGGAACAGAAGGCAGGGGATTTGAAAACTCAAATTAGAGATTCCTACCTTGTCAAATTCCTTCTTCTGCTTCAGTCTATCTGCATCAGCTTCAGCAATGATTTTTAGGAGTTTTTTCTCTTCTGCCTCCTGATTTTCAATATAGGCTTTGGTTTCCATAGCCTGTTTTGTCATCCTAAGCAGTTCACACTGATGGAGATAAAGTATATAGGTGAACTGTTAATTAATAACTTCCCCTTACATAAACCTACAATTAAGAGTTAGGTAAAAATATCTCATATATTCTTTTAGCTTCCTGGGAGGTACATATTTTGTTAGTTTTTGAGAACTAATCACCAAGACAGGCAAGCATGAAGACCCATAAAGAAATACTGTAAATACTATTTTAATACAATTATTTTATACACAATAGAAATTTGGACGGATTTTTATTTATGACAATGGTTCAAGCTGTAATTCAGGGATGCCTCGTTTGATTTTTTTTTAAATTATACAGGACATACTTAAAAATCTTTGCAATGGAGTTGTTATTTAGTCACTCTGGGATGTGCGAAAGAACAGTTCACCTTGCTGAAAAGGGCGACAATCTCTGCTGTATAATACGAAGTGACATCAGCTCAAGAAAGGCTTCAAAATGGAATAAAAGAATTGGTGGCAACCAGGAAGGGAACAGCAAAATTTAAGAGCCATAACACTTTGTTTAGTGGATGTGTAAATGAGGAAGACTGTGAAAAGAGGGTCTGTCCCTAAGCAAAGGAGCAGCAATGCACTGCTACAGCAGCTGCACAGCACTAACACAAACTAACATCGGACTGTGCCCAGTCATTCTATCCCACTGTCACAAAATCTATAATTCAAGGCATGTATGTAAGATAAAAACTAATAAGGTCTTCCTGGATTATCAGAAATTTTTATCACTGCTAGGCAATTAGAACCAAGGTGGAACTAGCTGACCACAGTTCATTTTCATAGATATGAAAACTTTCAAGCCTCAACTCAAAGACTTTGCCACAGCTCTGACCCTTATAAAGGATGATGTTCAAGCTGCCTTTTGGGAACAAGCATCACCCAATGCTGAAAGAATGAGGCTGTGATGAAGGCTGCACCTGCAAAAACATTGATTTAAGACAGAAACAGTTCCATCATCATAATAAAACAGCTTGTTCCATTCTTATTTGCTTTAATAAAATTCTCATTTTCCCGTATGTGCAAGACATAGCTCTCTTATTCAGTGTCAGATATTCATCAGAATTCATCAGCTGAATAAAAATACAAGTCACTTCATCCTGAAATGCAATCAATGCTGTGCAAAAGCTGTCCACAAATGTAAAACAGCTCATGCGTTCAGCATTGCTGGATAATATTTTTTTTAATAGATCACAATTCTGTGGTCTCCTTATGTCAGAAAAATATGAATTGTAAACAAGAAGTGGCATTAGATGTGGTCAGAAAACATCCATATAAACAAATCTCCTCACTGGAATGCACTCATTTAAAATAAATCTGAACTGCCTTGTATAGTAGGGAACATAAATACTTAAAGCCACACAAGGACTTTCAGTTAGATTAAATATGCTAAGAACCACAGTACGAGGGTCTTTGCACATGAGCTAAGAGAGAAGGAAATGAATAAACACAGTCACTGTACAAGCAGAAAAATGGCATGTCTGAAACTGCTATAAATCAGCACAGCTCACTTGAAGTTGGTTCAGGGAATTTTTAAGAACTGAAGAACAGTCAGCAAGAAAGAATAACATATATGGGACCTGTACCAATATCTCAAACCAAACTCAAACTAAATTCTTGTTTAGATTCTGAAATATTAGTGTGATACTTTTATTGGTATACTATACTAGAAGTGGGAGGAAAACAGGAGTTTTACAGTTTTGTAACTGAACACAGAATGCTGAAATAACAAGTCAGATTTTACACTCAGATTTCCAGAAAAAATGCTAACAAAAAAATATGCATCTACAAAATTATACAAATCACTTGACTTGCCAGAAGCTCAAATCTTGAGGGACATAGATTTTTTTCAATATTCAGATCCTTTGTCAAACAACTCTAACCTGCAGCCCTGTATGAAGGCCAACTGAAGCCGAAAGATGGCATTGTACTGGCTTTAATAGAGCTTGGATTTACCACAATTACAGATTTTTAAGGCCTTTATGCCATCTGAGGCAAGCATGTCTGTATAACCTCATTCCTATGAATCCCAGTCCTCTGTGATTTAGCACGTTGTTTAAACTTATTTCCCAGGAACAGCTTTCTTCCTTCCTTCACATCAGTGCAAACAGGACAAATTGATGCCAGCTTGCAACACGAATAATTGGGTTCTTTTGTGGCTGTGACAATCAGCTCCCTCTGAATTCTCTTCTGGTTTAGTACTCAGCAGTGACACTCAGGTAGGAGACCACAATGCCCTGAGGCAAGTCAGTAATGTCATGTCAGTGTATGGACAAACCTGCTGGTGAATAATTGAGTGGGTAAACCATGCAGCAATCATATGTTTGTCAAATAAATGGCAGACAGTTCTGGGGCGATGAGACAGAATTGGGGACTAGTTAAGGCAGAAAGCTGCACACAGGAAATTAGATGCTGTTTGACTTCTCCATCACTGATAGAACATCTCTGAGACAGATCAGGTACAAGAATACAAATTCATCACCCTTTTACAAAGTCCTACTGACATCTTGTCGTAACTGTAATGTGCTGAGAGAGGCTGAAAATTCAAGGAGTCATCGCAGCAAAGCAATAAACTGACAAAACAAAACATTGTGAAAAGTGACAGGGAACTTTTGTTTTGTTTTTTGGGGGTGTTGTTTGCATTTTTTCCTGGTATTGTTTGGGTTTTTTTCTAGTGCTTAGTGAAGATTAAAAATAACCTCCTGTGAACACAACTCCCTAAATCTTTTCAGAGTGCAGCAAATTGGGCTGAGATACCACCACAAATCTAATAGCTTACCTAAGGATGGGCTGCAGCCAGCACTGAGAAGAAGAACCCGAGCTTCAGGCTCAGATTTCCTTTGATTTAAGACAGATTCTTGCTGCTTTATACCACAATATTAAAATAACTTTCTGTGCAGAGGGACCTACTAAAAGGCACTGCCTAACTCCCAAAAGACTAATGCTTGCTAGTTACATAGAAATACAACATTGTGAAGTGCAATATAATGGGGTTTGCACTTAAAAACAGTAGAAAGAAAAAAGTTCTTAAAAATAAAAAGTTGAGTTATAAGAGTCTACATTAAAAAGTTTGCTAGAATCAGTCTATCCCCAAAATCAACATTTCCGCAAGCAAAATGGAACTTCTTAGTAAAAAATGTTCAGTCACCAAGAGATTTAAAGCTTCCAACAGACAATTCAGGACTCTCTTATTATAATTATAGGCAGAGATTAAATTTTTCAGATACACAGACTTCTGCAACTAGTGTCTCTAAATGATACTGAAATCTTCTGCTTCAATTACAGAATAGTTTATTAAAATACAGCAAAACAACTACCACAGGTCAGAACATAGTGCAGTCTGTGAAATCATGGAATCCATCCTTTGCAAGAAAGTATATGTGTCAAGGGTCTTACTTTCAGTGATTCTTTCTCCTTCTCTGACTGCTCATGTTCCACATGTGCTTTCTCAAGGGCTGCGTCCTTTTCTTTGAGCTCGTCTTTCAGCTGATCCAGCTGACGTGTGGCAGTTTTCAGCTTCATCTTCATTTCTGCTATCTCATCCTAATAGAACAGGAAGTGTGATTACAGAAAGGGCTAAAACAAGAGGTTGGTTGTGATGAGGAGTTCAGGCTGTTCAGATGTTGGAAAATGCAGCCATGGTGCATGAAAGTAGACCTGTTGTCCCTACTGTAAGACATCCTTTTTTAATCCAACAGAACCAAACAGTTTCATTAAATGACAATTTTTTGTTTATGCCAGCATGCCATTGCAATAAAAAAGCCTTTAAAAGATTCACTGACAAAAATAATGACCATCTCTCATGAGTTTAATAAGCCATTTAATTTAAAGTGCTGGACACACTGTAACAACTAGCAGTCAATCCAAATTACTAAAATTCTGATCATATCCATCTGTTTTCATGCTTCTAATAATGTGCTTTTCCAGTAAGTTTGGGCACAAATCTTTGGAGAGAAGCTGGTTTTGTGCAAGCAAACATAGCCCTAAATAAGATGCTAGCTTGCACAGAGGTGCAAGGGGCAAAAGAGCATTTGAGAAGGCTCTGTGAGGATTTTAGCATATACTTTAAGCTCAAACACAGAGCAAAAGGGCTGGTAGCACTGTAGAGAGATCAGGTCAGTAGGAATACTTCTACTCAAAGCACAAAGGTGCCTGCCTGTACAAAATTAACATTTCAGCACATGTTATGCCATGAAATGGAAGCTAACAGAGTCAATGCTTAGACAGACGTTCTTCTGGATGTATGAAAGCAGCTTTAGAGGCTATTATTCCTCTGCTAGAACCTACCACCTCACAGAGAAGACATCATAATCTTTCATATGAATACATCCTCTTCCAGTACCAAACCAGGGTAGCTTTTAAAGCTTTTTCAGCACTGTCCACCATGAGTGTGGATTTACTCGACTAATGAGGGATGTTTTCTTGCATGAAGTGATTAATGTAACTAACCAAGATCTTGAGTTATGGCAATCTTCACCCAAACAGCACAGAGAAAGTACTGATTAGTAGTAATATGTCATTAGGCCCAACTGTTTGCATGTTCAGTCACTTTTGTGAAAGCAAAAGTTACTAAAAGCTGTCTTTGCTACACAGCCTATAAATCTCTTTAGTGTTGTAAAAGACGACAGAGATTTGGCAGAGATAGACCCCAGACACACCCAAATACATTTTTAATTCTTTACTTAATGTAGAACAGTAAGAACACACAATTTTGCAAACTGGTCTCCTAATCAACTTGCTTAAATAAATGAACTCCCAACACCAAAAGAAACCCCCAGGATGAAAGCATCAGATATTTATATCATAATAACAGCCTGCCAGGATGCCTTTTCCATTTTACTGTCTTGAATATTATGGTACTCTGGAGACCACTGGCAAGGTGGGCATGAGATCATTTCACATTAAGCAATCCAAAAATACTTGCATCTAGCTTTATCTAAACAAGCTAGTGCAATTTTACTTCCCAAAAGGAGAAAGAATTTACCATGTTTAAAACAACACGGTTTTTTTTTGTTTCATGACTGGCTGACCTGTTACTGAACGCTGAATAGCTATTTTTCTCATTGCTAAACATAACACTGCCTTAGCCAAAAGATCTTTTGGGGTCAGCTATTTTCTCACACAGGACTTGCTAAGAGTTTTGGAGTATGACAAGTAAGCTATTAAAGTCTAAGCACTGGCCTCTAACAACTGGAACTGTGAACAGCGTAGTGTTACCACCATGTAACATTCAAAACCCAACGGCCAAAAGGCTGCTACATTTTCTAACTCAGCACATAGATGCCCATTCTTTATAAATAACCAAATTTATGTTGTGTGTTTTAAAATAAAAATAACTAGGGGGAAAAAAAAATCTGCATTGTGATTTTTCAGCCTTATTTCTCCTGACAGATTGTTTGGGAGCAGCAAGAATCCCAACACCACATCCTCTCACTGATGAGAGGCTGACTAAGGTCAAGTGAAGCATCCCACATAAATGGCAAAATGGTTCATTCCTCATAAAATTCAGCACTCAGCTGGATAGGAACTTTGACAGTTCATTCCCATCTGATTCTCAAACAAAATACCTACCTAAGTATAAATCTGTCATTTACTATACATGTTTATGTCATAAATACTTATTTGGCAATAACCCAAGGCTGTAAATGACAGCTGTCCAGGGTCCCAGTGTCTGCCAATTACAATAGGATTTATGTAGTATTTTAGATCTTTACATCAGAGTAACAGAATATATCCTTAAGTGGTGTGTTCTTTTTCTTCTAGCATTGTTAGTCAGATCCCCAAGGAGGAGATCTGAATGGAAAGAATCATCTCCTGAGGAAAATGACATTCTCTGAAAGGAACAAGCAAGGTGGAAGTGTTTGGTTCTTGTCAGAAAATTCCACTTCTCTCTGCTTCCTAATCATTACTCACAGTAATGTGCATACTCATTCAGGGCTAAGGAGCAATCTTCTTCCCCTTATACCCTATTTCACATACATGCATACAACTCCTAAAGGGATAAAACAGACTGAAGCCAGGATGGCTTTATGATTCCGTAGCTCCAGTGTACCATGATTTTATGCATGGTTTGAAGCAGGGATATTTCCACATGATGACTGTGGACTCCTATTTCCAGTCCAAATACAAACAGTGTAGATGAAACTTCAGGGACCTAAAACATTCATTTTTCCAAACCCACAGGAATGAAAAAAACACTTCTGCCATTGATCCACCGAGCTTTCCTTTAAAAAATTAAAATTAAATCAGGTAAAAAACAAGAGCAGAGAGAGAACACAAGGAAAAATTTATCCTTCTACCTTTGCTTCAATCAGATTTTTACTGTACAGGGTTCTCTCTGATCTCAGAGTTTCACAAAGGTTTTGCTGCTGTTTTAATTTAATCCCTTGCACTTGTATTTCCTTCTCATAGTCGCAGATCTGCATTTGATGTATTTCAAGATCTTTCATGTTATGGAGGATCTGGAGCAAAAAGAAAGGAAAGAAATTAAATGATTAAACCATCATCACAAGATCAGAAGGATGGGACAAAGTTTGTGATTTTCTTCTAAGATGACAAGTTCAAATCTCTGTGATAAGCAGTTTTAACTACAGCTGAAAATTACTCCAGTCCAAATACAAGTTTAACCTTTCTGACTTGCTTATGTGGGACAACATTGTATTTTAATCTGTTATGTAGGTTTTGCCCAAGACTAAAATTTATAGAGGTGCACATACTTAATTGAACAACAAGCTACTGAAAGAAAATATCATCACAGAGTAGGTGCAATAAAATCAACATAAACAGTTTCCATCAAGAATAAACTTAGTTTATTTATGAAGCAGACCTAGATTTTGGATGTTGGTTTGGATGTCAGCTGTATGATAAAATGAATTAACGCACATGTTTTTCCAAGAAGCCCTGCACGTACACTTAAATTCTAACCACCCAATTTTTTTTTAATGAACACATGATCACAAACAGTTGATGATCACAAACTGGTCATATATAATTACTATAATAAGAAAGTCAGTTAATGTAACTTACACTTGGTCTACATAAGTAGGTAATCACCATTAGTTGCTTCTATGAAAGATTAGAAATAATTACGTGAAGATTACCTAAGGAGAACGGAGTATTGTAGACTATAGAAAGAAGATGATCACATGCAGAATCAATTAACAAAAATGCAAAATTTCAGAGACACCTTTATTAAGCAGTTACTACCATAAAAATACATAATAATTGCTATGTTAGAAGGGCAAAAATACAAAGACTTGCTAATCATTATGATAAGCTTCTAAATTACTTTTTAAAAATCAAGAACCTTTCTCCTGCTACACAAACCTGAAAACTGAGGACCTCAAGGAAGCAGCATTCATACAGAATTCAGCATTACAAAAAAGAAATAAAAACCATTCTAAGGAGTACACACATCAAGAACACAGTTTACCAGGTTCACTACCCAGGAGGAGAAAATAATGCCACCCTTAAAGCTAGGAAAAAGATTAGCCATGAAAAAAAAAGCTGAGGAATCATAAGGACAAAATACAGGAGAGAAGTCCATTTCCAAATGCAGTTCATATCCAGTTCTCCTGACTCCACTTTTGAAGAGAGAGGTTTGGGCTAAAATTCATGTTTATATGTCAAAGCAGCAGAAGAAAACAAATGTTTACATCAAATAATCAATAACTACAAAGTTTGCTGTTTACAGTGTTGTCCCTTCCTCAGCAGTAAAGCCTTGGGTAGGCCTAACTATGGGGCAGGAACTTAAATAATTAAATATCCTACCAGGTACCTCCAACCAACTTTGAAGACAGGGGACAGCTAAATATTGAAAATTTTATTACAGAAGCAGGAATACAATTCCAGCACACTGTAGCTGACTTCAGGTGATCCCAGGAACTGCTTACAATGCAATACAAAAAACAGTCCCAGTTTATAACCTACTCCTGCCTTTTCCTTTGCTTTTTAAACAATCTGCCAATAGTAATAGCACAGAGAAGAAATCAATAAGGCATGTTTCTATCTGCACTATGGTGATCATAGGCTGGAGGAAGATTTGAAAGTAGGTCACTGCATTTGTAAGTCTTTTACTTGGTTTTGATACAATATAAGTGCAGTAAGATTGTGGACAAAGTTTTCTGAGTTGCGCTCACAGGCTGGATGCTGACTTTGCTTTTTCAGGAATGATTAAACCCAAATAATTCTTTCTTATAAATACAGAAAAGATACATGCAGTGTTTCACAGCCCCATGGGAGGCTGAGCATTCTCAATTCCTGTTTAGTCGATAGGCACACTACACCTCTCAGATTTGGCAATGAGGGCCCAAAGCTAAGCAGAAAGGATTTGGTATTCATAGTTTTTCCTGTATCCTCATAGCTTTTTAATCTGTACACTTAACTATCATCTACTACTGGCTACCTGCTTAGTTCAATGAACCTACTCAGTACGTCCATAATGGTGCTGTCTTTACTTGCTTATCCATTTTTAACCACTCCCAGAAGTACTGTCATGGCCCTAATGATATGCCTATTGAACATCGGGTTTTCCAAAAGATTATGTGAATTTAAAAAAGGAAATATATCTTTTCATTTTCCTGAATAGGTTGTTAACTGTAAACTTAACATTTTAAAAGGCTTTATTTGAAAAACGCCAACATACTAGAGACTGGTTTTGTGACCCCTCAGAAAACACAGAACAGTTCACTTGGGACTGAAAGGTATACTTCACTGCCTCCTTTTCAGCCTAAACCTTACACAGAGAAACCAAGATTTCATAATTTAAGAATTTCAATTCAAAATAGAAATATTCTGCTAACAGTTGTACTCAGTAATACATGCATGCTACATAACAAAGAGAAAAAGAACAGGCGTTTTTTCTTACTTGTGCTGGCTAATCTAGAAGTAAGACTATTCAACAAGTGACACTGACTTGAAAATAAGCAGTCAGCCAAGGCAGTAGTTAGAAGAGGAAGTCTGAATGCATGAATTCTTACCCCAAAAATATTTTACTGGTGTGTATATAACTTTGCTGACTCTGTTCAACAGTTAATAGTAAATGATGATTTTGAAAGATGAATTCTGCAGCTCTATAGAGTCTGTGCTGCTATAAACAGCCAGGCAGCCTTCAGAGCCAGTATGGCTACATCTTTGGGCTTAGATGGGTTTGGCTCTTTTCCAGCTGTTGTGCAGTTCCAAAGGAGGGCTGCAACCTCCTGCAAAACCAGCTTGGTGGCAAAAGGTGATGGAAGAGCACTGACTGGCCATAGCCTTACTGCCCACCAGTAGCTCATTCCTCACCAGCTGTGAAATGACTCCTGTAGTTTTGCCACAGCTTCTCAAGTCTGAATAGGTCAAACACTGAACTTAAATATTACCTATTTACATAATAATCCAGATCCTATGTCCTCCTACCCTCCATTTGGACTTGAAGGACAAGATCATTGTGTGACATACTCCTGTACTCAAAACTGTTCTTGCTGTTCTTCACCTGTAACCGGAGTCAGGAATTGCCCCTTTGGTGAGCCAAGGAAGCCTGCAAGTCCTTTGGAAACTTGCAGTCACAATGCAGGCATAATTATACAAACAGCTCAAGTGTCATAAGCCATTTACTGAGCCTCTGCCTTATAAGAAGTGATAGAAAATTTACACCCAAAGTGGCAGGGGAAAAAAGGAAAAAGTAAGCAAGCAAACATTTGTCATTCTCATCCTCAAAATATTATGGGCAACCCCGAACAGAATTAAAAGAAAGAGCCTTGTAGTTCTAAGTGCTATGAATTACTCACTGGCCCTAGTTTACAATGTTCTTAACTCATATCTACACTGTTAGAAATGCACTATGAGGGAAAGAAGCAAAATATGACTTTGCAACAAAGACAAATCTCACTTTTGTGGAATATTATTTACAAGGAAATGACAAGAGGTATTCCAGGCAATGGAGCATATACCATTCCAAAATGATTTAAAAGCCCCTGGCCACATGAAGTCGGAAGGGTAATTTTACAGTGAAAAGATAGCAAATAACTTGTGAATTGAAACCGCTTGAAAGCTAAGACCAGTAAATCAATGAGCTTCTTGGAGGGCTCTTCAATGTGATACTCAGCAATTAATGGAACATGTTAAAATCATGTTCCTGATTTTACTCCATCAGGAATAAAGTTATACATAACAATGGGGAGCAGGCAACACAAATTTTATGCAGTATTTCTCTGCAGCTGCCTCTGGAAAATTTGTTTTGCAGAGTATCTTGAACATGCTGAGATGTTTTCTCATACTGGAGTAATCCTTCAAAATGTTAAGTACCTAACAAAGATGTTGAGCACTGTTAGCTCTCATGGGACCCAATTTTAGGACAGTGGTCATTTGCAAGATAGAGTCCTTTGCAGATAAGACAGGACAATCAAAGTGTAACTTCCAACAGCACAGGAGAGTTTCAACTGTGGGACTCACGTATAAGAAGTCAAGAGGTCCCGGTTTGAACTCCAGCCCTAGTTTCATTTCCCAATTGATCACTGAATAAGAGCAATACATGGCTGGACTCCAAGGCTCTCACAGAATTAGTGTCTCTCCCATTGGTGAGGTTTCCCTAGAGAGACCTGAAGCAGTAGCAGGCAACACACACTGACAACAAGAAATATTTGTAACTGTATGAAGACCACCAATCCAAGCTTTCTCCCACTGGCATGTTAGAAAATTAATGTATTATTGTAACAGTTTTGAGAGTAAGACAGGAAAGAACCATTTGCACGAAGAGCCGCTCCTACCTTCTCTTTGAGCTCACTCATTTCATTGATGAAACTCTCTCTCTCCTTCTCCAACTGGTAAATAATCTTCCTTTGTTTCTGAGCTTCTATCTTATAACTTTGGATTTCTGCTTCCAAGTTCTGTTTTGACTGTTCATGGAGCTTTACCAAATCTATCTGCTTCTGAGTAGCATTTGTAGCCTTGATCAAGTTCTACAGGGAACAAAAAAGAATGAGTCTTGAGCTGAAAAGGCAACACTGTCGCCACTATGACAAAACCATGCCATTGTCAAAGTGGACTATGGACTTTTCAGTGTTATTATCCCTTATCTAATTTGTTCAGTTGAAATACTTGAACCTCAAATTTGATTTAAAAAACAAAATCTCTAGCACAGCTGCTAAATAGGGCTTTTTCTGATTTGAAGTTAATACACTAGTGTCTGCATTACAAAAAAAAAAATTGACAGGATTGTTTACAAGTGGATATAACTAATGACTGGAAAATTCTTACCAGCTTTAAGACATTTTAATTGCACAGCATGCCAATAGCCAGTAACATTAATAATAAAGCCAAATACTCTTCCTTCTCATGTCTTAAATAGGAAGTTCAAGCTTGAAATTAACCAAGCTTACTTTAAAATTTTGCATAAGGATTAAACAGAAAATATCAACATATCTTTACAAAATCAGTCTCCTGGTCCCACTTTAAAATTTTTTCCCTATACAAAACAAGTATTTGTTACCTGTCAAATCAAAGCCTCTGCTAGATTCAAGACACAGGACAGTGAATCTACATCAAATAAAGCATGTCAGAAATAATCTCTTAGCATTGATGTCCTGCAGTACAAGAACCTTGGGCTGATGGGAAACAATCAGTATGAGAAACAGACCTAAAAGCAAGGATTAATACTCAAACAGCCTGCCAAGCTGCTACCCAGCGTATCAACATTCTGGTTTGTTCTTTTATTAGCAAAGACTTTGTTTGCCTACATTAATACTAAACTTCATAAGACACAGAGTGTCAAAGCACAGATGTAACGAAGTCTTTGGACACCAAATAATGGGTTTGCAGTTTGAACTCCCTGATAGTTCATATGTTAAAACTTAGAAATCTTCTGTGTGTTTATGGATACTAACACTATGACAGCGCACAGAAAAGAAGTAGTTTGTGCATCTGCTTAAGGAAATCTGAAAGCTTTAACTTAACGTTATGTATTCTACATTTCTGTGCTGCTGTGAATGCTTAAGCTATGGACATTTCATTCTCAGGCTGTGAGGCTTATCAATATGACCAATGCAAACTCACCTGGTTTAGCATATCCCTTTCCCTCACGAGCCCATCTGTTGTTCTCTTGTCAATCTCTGCCTGCTTCTTGGCTGTCTCGAACTCTAGAAAAAAAGAGGAAAGAGAATAAATCCTGTCTTCAAATTGTACAGCTGTTAAAAAGCAGAAACAATTTAGTGGACTTCTTTTAAAGCCTTGCCATTACATGACCAGTTCAATTAGCTGTGAATGGGTTTTACAACCCAAGGTATCAGCTGATGATGTTAATGCTTTTTTGGGTACCTAGAATAACTTAGAAGAATTCAGAAAACAGATCCACCCACCTGTTAGGCACCTACCTTTCTCCAGTCTGATTATTTCATTTTTTAGCATGCTTTTTTCATGGTCTGCATCAACTTTTTGTTCCTCTGCAGTACGCAGCTTATTCTGGAGAACATCTCTCATTTTGCTCAGCTTTGAAATTTCAAGGCGCATCTGAGCTGCTTCATCCTCTGCCTCCTACAAAATAGCAACAAGGAAAGGGGAGAGAAAGCATCCACAGAAAGAAAGAAGATGCTTTTGTATTTGGCATACACTTACTCCATGAAACTCAGGAAGAAAACATGTAGGTGCTGTGGGTCAGCTGCAGAAAGTTAACTAGCTAGTTGAACAATATTTAAAATAATTTAAACAAAGCCAGCTTGGGAAAGGAAAATAATCATCAAATCTTACACTTTAGGACTGAAGATGATCAATAAAGAACCTCCAGCTGCAAACCTCACACAGCACTACCCAATTAGTCCTGCAGATTAAACACAGGCAAATCTATTTTCATTTTACATACTAGGCACAGTGACTGTGATGAGAAAGGTATCTGTAGTGTGGTCTGATTGCATGTCTCTAAATAGCAGGTATGTGTTATCCCCATTCTTTTATAAGCGATGGCTTTAAAGAAAAAGCAAAATCTAGAGTCTATCTCATTTGCTATACAATAGAGGAAAAAATAATCAAAATACTGCATAGCTGGTTACTGGGAAACATAACCAATAATCACAACAGGGATCAGTCTTTTTCCTTTTAAGAAGTAAGTATAACTTCTTTGTATAATTCAGTGCCACTGTTAGGTTTTACAGCCATCACAGACTACAGTGTTC
The DNA here is from genome assembly GCF_000691975.1 of Corvus brachyrhynchos. Classification (NCBI taxonomy): domain Eukaryota; kingdom Metazoa; phylum Chordata; class Aves; order Passeriformes; family Corvidae; genus Corvus; species Corvus brachyrhynchos. The sequence continues at coordinate 9,456,134 of NW_008236478.1, read as the reverse complement.
CTTCCACTTACAGCCTCAGATACTGATTCTGTGAGATGGGGAATCCTGCTATCAAGTCTCCTCTGGGAGAATGGGAATCTCCTCAGTTCTTACTGACAATAACCTTCAAGAGGTTAAAGAGTACTTTGACAATTCACACTGCCCAGCACTCAGCACACTGCAGGATGGTATTGCAGGCACAGTCCCTACAAAAACTGCATCCCATATCATGACTCTTAAGGACTCTTAAGGAACTTTAGCAGCTGGCTTAACTACTAACGGGGCAGTATGTTCTGGTTTTTTGTTCCCAGAAGTCCATGTGCATGACTTTAAAAGTTCCATCAACTTTGCCTGAAATTAGGATAAGATCATAGAATCAAAATCCTCTGACACTCTGAAGTCCCAAGTGTAAGTCATATTTGTAAAGTTTTAAACAATGATGGTATTGGTAGAAGTAATGATAAAACTGGATAACCTGGAAAAGACAGCAATTTGTTTTTCAAATAGGTAAGAAAAACATCCTTTAGTTTGCCTAATAAATTACAACAGAAAAAAAGCTCCTACATTCCTCCATTAAGGATCTAAATCAGAATCATCTGTGTTGTATTAGTTGTGAACTGAGCTTTTAATCTGTCAGGGGTTAGTTTCTATCAGACTAACAGCATCTATTGGCAAACAAGCTTTTTATTTAGGTGAATTAGTTATACTCGATAAAACTCAAGAAGATAATTATTTTCTACCTGAATTTTCTAATGTTTAGTGTTTTAACCCCAATGCTGACACAAAATGCAAGATATGGTAACTGGCATAATAGCATCCAACACCTATACATTACATTTTGTCACAAGGGCTCTCAAAGTACCCTAAAAAGAATATGCAGGAATCCTTTAATTCTTCCTCAACTGAAACTCACCTGCTTCTTAGTAAAATGACTCTTAAATAATGTGAAGTCAGGCAAAAAAAACATTTAATCTGAAAGTAAACACCATCTTGGTTACTTATATTTAACTTTCTCAACCGATACTTGGGGGGGGGGAAGAAATTTTAGTGTTGAAAGCAATTGCCTTTGGTGGAACTATCCAGGACACCACTGTTAAAATTTGTTACCATTTTCCAGTGGATTTTGGCAAAATTCAAATTACGTTAATCATTGTAAGAAAGTCCTTGCTCTTATTTGAAGATCCCAGGACTGAAAAAAGAGCCCTTGTTTGTGACCACCTTTACAAAGAGAGTGCGTTGAGCATTTTAGTTCATGTGTTTTATGAAACAGCTCCTCCAAGACAACAGGTGCTACATTGTCAGGTGAGAGAGTTGGACACTACCATGACCATGATACTGCCATAGAAAGAATGGCATCCAGCATCAGCCAGATCTATTCCTAAAAACTACTCAAGTTTCCTCCAAAACTACCCATGGGGAACTATCCCGACAAGAACTGAAGTCATCCCTGTCCCAGGTGGTAAGATGTCATTGGAATGATACAGCTGGTAGGATGCACCTTCTGGAACTTACTTTCAGTTGTGCTGTCTTCTGACCGATGTCCTTCAGCACATCATCAATCATCGCACTCTGCTGCTCGCTCTCTTGTTTGAGCTTTTGATTTTTCATCTTCAGTTGCTCAAGTTCCTTACCAGCATTTTCATTCAAGATCTGTTAAAGAACAATCCTATTAATTCTTTTAAATCTCATTACAATATCTACATATTCATGAAGACAGAACCTTCCTGCTACCCAAGAGATAAAAGCTGCTTCAGATTGTTGTCTGCTTAAAAACCACTCTTCATTGCTGATGAAATTACTAATGTTAAATATGTAATATTTCTCCATGTCATAATGACATGAAGAAATCGTAATTTCTAATGAATAACACATCCAGTGTCTTTTTTTTTCTGGAAACTTAGCAGGTCTCTATTGCAGGTGGTAGATAGGCATTTTACTTCTTGTTAGGCATTTAGCAACCATCACATACTACAACTTGCTACAAACAATTACTGAAAATGAGTATGAGATTCAAATTACTTCAATCAGCAGAGGGCAGGGGAGCTCTGGTTTATGAGCAAGCATCTTACATTAATGTGCTGATAACATTTCTCTGGGTACATGGTTTGCTGAGACCAGGACAAAGCAATTTCCTCTTTAAATTGTCTTCAGTCAAACGTCTGGAATAGTGGTTTTGTGGTTTCTATACAGAACATATATTTCAATACTGGAGCCAGCTGCCTTATCTTCTGCTTGATGGAACTTTCCTTGCAGTTTTACAGATATAAATGAGGAAAAAACAACCATCATATTTTTCACTCCTGATGAAGTCAATATATATTACACTCTTAAAAAGCATTAAAGGAAGAGAAGTAGAATCTAGTGTATAAACAAGGAATACTCCTTCTTGTATTGCAAATGTCAGGATAACACTGTTTCAGGCAATCCTTTATTGAGACTTGGACAGGGGTGGGATAAAGCTTACAGCAGCTGTATCAAACCATTTTCAATGCCATACAAGAAAGGATATTTTATTAGAAATTTTGAATAAGAGTAAGAATAATAAGAGCAGGCATCACAAACAACTACAATTCAGTCAAGACAATAACCTGATGAAATTGCACTAGCTGTGTCACCTTTTGCAGACCTCTACCCTGACCCTTGCAGAGTTGGATAGCCTGTGTTTTGGACAGACTTCTAGCAAAACACTATGCAGGGCCTTCACAGACACCTTCAAGCCAGCACAGGTAAGAAAGACAATGCAGAAGTCTGGTTAATTAGCCCACACACAGCATTTTATGTGAACTCTTGGTTTCCAGGACAGTTTGGATAATTGAATGCCCCTAAAATCTACACTTTGAAAGGCTGAAAGAGACTATAAAAAGAAGAAAGAATGGAACAGAACCAGGAATTGTATATACAATGTGATTGCCCTGGCAGATGATGGAGCTGCCCTCAAAAGCTGCATCAAATCAGTGATATTCACAGAAATAATCAAGTCTTCTCTGTATCTCTTTATGTTAAGTATTTTATTAAGATTTCGTGTTGACTAAAAATTGGCACAGACCTCTGCCTTCACAATTTCAGGGACCAAAAGGAAAGAAAAAGCCATAAAAGTCATAAATTTACAAGATACACGCAACTCACAAGGAAGTTTCCCTTGAGCTAGGATTGGTTTACAGTGATGAGATCTCCCCTGCCATTTACTGAAATTGCTTCTGTGAGAGTTTCTCGAAGTCAGGGGAAATGGACTGAAAACCTGAAAATTCACACACTTGCAGAACACTATGTTAGGACACCTCCAGATAAAGTTTTTAGAAACAGAATGAGGAAAATCAATCAAAAAGGTTTATGAAGACAGTTCCTTGCCCTTTCACAGGCTTGAGAGGCAGATAAAAACTAATGTGAAAAAGAAGAAAGAAAGGGATGGAGGTAAAATAATTTTACCAATGCCACTAGACACAATGAATAGCAAAACTGACAATATAGTCAGAAGTCCAACCTGGCAGTCTCCTGCCCCTATAGATCATCCATGCTCTTCACAGACTATGTCTCACTTGCTGTGATTTTTCAAGATGAACAGTATCATTGCAATCCACTACTGATGTCCGTGAGAAATCTATTTGAAATCTGTCAGCAAGCTTTACATACCTATTTATTAGTAAATTAATATTTCTATAAAAATAAATGTTTATTAAAATTTAATAACTTAAAATAATCTCCCTCCCTCTCCCCTCAGGAAAATCCATTTTCTTCTTAATTACACATTTTACTCTAATCTTAGTCCTGATGAATACAGTGTGCCATGTACCCTACCTGCTGTTCTCTAAGATTATTTTCCATTTTCAGTTGTTCCTCTTTGTTGTTCTCTATTTGTTGCTGTAACTTCTGGATCTCAGCTTGCTTGTTATCCATTTCAGCTAGAAGATTTTTCAGCTCAGTCTCCATTTTTTCCTTCTTCCGTACCTCTCGTAATTCCTCGTTTTGACGCAGCTGGATGTCTTGCTGAAGCTATAATAATAGAGAAGAAAACAGTTTTAAATTCTGCTGCCCTTTACTTAGGAAAACAAGTCCTCTCACCGCTCTGACTATGCTTGATTTTAAAAACAAGAGCTTCTATATTACTGTAACCACCACTACATGCCAGATCTTCTCAGAAGTAATTATGTTTTCTAACGGTTGAACAAAAAGTTCTGCATGAGGGACCCCATTTATTGATGACAAAAATTTGTTAAGCACCAGTCAGTTCACCCACACAGAAGGGTCTGATACAGTTCAAACATAAAAGCATTCCTCTGGAGATGCAGTGGCACAAATGTCTTTACTGTTTTAAGTTACTTGCAAAGTGGTACTTTCCGAATGCAGCATTAAAATTAATTGGGGCTTGATGTTGTATTGCAAGGATTTTTATTTTATTTTTCTCTCTGACTAGCAGAAACACTTATTACACTGATATTAAAGGAAAGAGAGAGATGTCAGACCAGTGTTCATTTCCACAACTGGTCTCAATCTTTCTGCTATCAAAGCTCCTATATGGGAACTCTGAAAGGGGAAAATTTTCTCATATTTAGTAGACTTTCTTGTGACTCTGCTCTCTCCCTCCACAAAAATTTGATGGAGCAGAATCAGCAGAGAGGAGACACAGGGGGCTGATCCATATGGAAATATTCAGCTCAGCCAGGGACCAGCAACTGAAAGATGTTCTTTGCTTAAGGATTCCTCCCCCTCTGAGCCCACTGATGAGAAGTTGCCAGAACTGACAGGGTCTTCAACAGGATCTTCAAAGAGACATTGTCATTTAAGCAGTCTGAAGGGGAGAATAATTTCATACCGGGAGAATGGGAGGTGATTACAAATGCTGTAACAATTTTGTAAATTTAAGGGTTGATGAAGTGAGTATCAGAAGATTAAGGCTGCCAATAGTCAACAAGTTTTGTTGACAAGTCTTTTCTCCCATGCCCACAATGCTGTCAGAAAAACAAAGATTTTCTCTTCTAGTACACTCCCAGTCATCTACTTTAGAAATAGAAACAATTTCTGTGCATGAAACCTAGACTGATCATTACTTTCCTATTTGTAATTACTAAAAAACTGAAAGCCAAATGCTCCTTCTAACATTTCTCTGTTCTTGTTTAAGCATGATTTTCTACTCTTCCCTTCTCCTGATGTCTGGCTGCAGGCCCTATTTATATTCTGCTTTAAATTGTTTCATTGCTCATTATTACACATATATTTGATGTATCAGATGAGAGTTCTGTATCCCATCTTCCATCCTTTTCTACTTTCCATTCAGTGGCTATTCCACTAATGCTCAGCCTTCTCTATCTCTAGCTGCTCTATACTTTTAAAGGAAGCCATACGTATTGATCACAAAGAACAACTGTCTACTCAGATGTTCAGAAAAATAGAAAGCCTAACTTAATGTAAAGCTGAGATGGAGTATGACTGCTCTCTACAGACATTTTTGTGGTGAAAAATTTAAGCTGAGAAACAGTAATCCAGAATCAGTGTGAAGAAGAAAGTAGGAGGTCCCTAACTATAAAAAAAGTGAGGATCTGAAAAAGCTTCCCATAAAGGAGAGAAAATAACTTCATTATTTTTAAAGTCAGATTTTGATACGTTCTTAAGAATGATGGTATTTCATCATATGGCAACCACTGCCAACAGCAAGGGACCAAGAATCTCCATTCCAGGTCTATGTTCTAAGTGTCTCTTTCGAGGCGTAAGGATTTACAATACAGAAGACATCCCATCTCTTCAGTATGAAAGATGATTATGATTCACAAAAAGCAACCTTGGCCTCATTGGGGTATTGGGAAGTTATGGAAGCAGCTGGTACGTGACAATACACTTTGCAAAGTACATAGCCTAGAACTACAGAAAAATATGAAAGTCATTCACAGCAGAATCCTTTCACAGCACTCCTGAAAATGTTTGAGTTGTGAAAGAACAGGTAGTAGTCTACTAGTCACTGGAGATCAACTGCAAGTGTGGAGAAAGGAAAAAGCCAAAAATCACCATCTGGTGATCAGTACAGACCTGCAAAATGGATTCTTCTGCCTCATTTTTTGCCCTCTCTGTTTCCTGCTGCTGCTCTGTGATTTCAGCGAGACTTTGACGTAATGTCACAACTTCTGACAACAGTTGGTCTCGCTCCTCTGTTACCTCTTCTTGAAATCTTAGCAAATCCTCAACGCTGGAAGCAAGGAAATAATAGTCAAGCAGTGTCACAGGCCATTGCTGTTCTACCTCCTATCCCAGAGCAAGACTTTTGTGAGAAAGAGGAGTTTAAATTTTTTTTTTCATTTTAAACTCCTCTGTATTAAGACTGATGGTCAACTGAATTATATGCTCTATCTACTGTGATCAGAATCACCACAAACCAAGTCAAAACTCTTTCTTGTTGTATCACATCCTCATGGGTCTGAATAAATCTTCCATTTCCCAGAAAGGAACAGGGAACAAAATTCCTTCTTCTAAGCCCATGGGTCTGAATAAATCTTCCATTTCCCAGAAAGGTAACAGGGAACAAAATTCCTTCTTCTATGCCCCCTGCAAAATTAGTCAGGGCCCAAAAATGTTACAATGTTGTAACCAGTCTCTCTGCACCTCACCTGACTGGACACCTAACTAGGTTGTGTCTTACAGTCACATAATGTAAAAATAAAACTGACTCTCTGTTTTGACAGATTTACAATACGAAGGGAAGTCCAAGCTGTGGGTACAAGCTCAATCTTAAAAAGCAGCCTTATTGTTCTAAAAGATTATAGGGTTTTCAAGGCTGAAATTGCAAAGGAGTTACTTAGTCTCATGGCCTGGACAGGGTATTTAACCACAGAACTGGAGGGAGAATAAATTGTAAGCTGGCTGGTCTCAGCAGCCTGGGCATAACTGGAAACATGAGTGAGGTGTTGGCAAAGTAACAGCTCCTGGCTCTTGCAGGAAAATGCAAAAATCAGCAAGAGAGAGAAGACTTTAAGGAGAGTTATACCAGGGAGAAGGTGAATGACAAAGCTTTTAGATCCAAGGAAACCTGTTAAACAGGTCCAGAACGTTTCAGGGACAAAAGGCAAAGGAGTGGATTTCTCATGGACCCAGGAGGTTTATGTGCTGCCACATTCCTTGGAGGGGGAAGTGTCTGAGCATGCTGAAGACCTCTTGTTTTTGCAGCCTGGATACACAGAGCATGCAGGGATGAGCATGCCCCAAACATATCCTGCATGTATATTATAAATAAATAACTTAAACAGAGTGAAAATTTCAAGCCATAACCAGGAGAGCTAACCATCAGCAATTTCAGTAGAAAGCGCATAGCTCACAGGATCAACACACTTAATCCCATCTTTGAGTTTAACTTAATGTTACAGCATAAGCAGTCTCTGAGGACCTTGGTTGATTCCACCAACAGTAGATTCTGGAAAGCTTCTGAGCAGCTCCAGAGGATGATTATTATGTGCACAATGTACTGGCTTAGAGGCTCCATCTCAGACTAGGTCCCTCTATGCATGTTTGGTTAAAAAAAAAACCAACATCATCTAGAAAGTGCATAAATATAAAATACAAACAAGAACACAGACAGTGTTAATGCCTTATAACAAAGCTAGGAACCAAAGAGAAATCAAGCCTCCTGCCTTCTTGATTTATCTACTTGACCTTGCTGCTGTGAAATGCAAAAATGTTGACAGGATCCTATTCTCAAAGTATGCTGAAGTGTTTGTCAGATAAAACAGTATGACACATACAGAGAAAGTGCATAGTATTCATTTTATTTGATCTCTCAGCTTAATCCAATACTGAATGAACTCGCTCAGAGCCTGATTCTGTACTTGCTCACTGCATAAACACACAAACAAATACATGTGTATTCATGAGAAAAGGCAGAAAAGATCTGTTTTCCATTGTGTCTACATGGTTAAACAAGGTATAGAATGATAGAAAATCAGAAGGGCTTTCCCTCTCCCTGAGAAAAACTTACTTGTATTCCTGTCCAGCTCTTTCCTTCATTAAATTATTTAGGCGTAAAATTTCCTTTTTCAGTGAATTAATCGTTTCCTTAGTTTTCTGTTCCCTTTCATGGGCTTTATCCACCATTTTCCAGGCCTTTTCAAGCTCCTAGGAACAAAATGGAAAACAATTACAAAAATGAAATTGTGTTTAAAAATAACCACAAATTAGAAATTAATTGCCTTGCATTTTGGTTAGTTGAGAAAACAGATTTTTGTGCCTTTTCATGCTTAGGTTCACAACAGTTCCCTTTTTTTTTGGCTGAGGGTATAGCAAACATTTTGAGTTGTTCAGACTATGTCAATTTACACCAGAAAAGCTCTAATACATTTTCTTTAACACATAGATCTGAACATTCTCAAATCTCACTCTGAAGCTTTGATCACATGAGTACCACTAATATCTAAAATTTTACTGACAATTCAGTGTCCACAAAGGACACCTACTTAAATAGCTCATGTCCATAAAATTCTTATCAGTTGTTAGGACAATGAACACCCAGCTTGATTTGGATGAGAAAAAGATGTTACTCAACTTTTCTGCCTCTTTGTTAATTTTCATCTTTGAGGACTTAGTGTAATTTGACTTTAACTACTTATTTAGACAAGACACAATTCTTATGCCAAATTTTAGCACATGGAGCTACTCGAATGACAGATTTGTGTGCCTCTCACAAGCCTAGGGTTTGACACCCACAAACAGGATAGGGGAGGAGGGTTCACTTGATTTTTTAACTTCCTCTGCATCTCTCTCCCTTGAATCAGATCCTTATGAATCAAACAAAAGGCTTATTCCTTGCTAGGTTCAAATGAAGCTCCTACCACTTCTGGAATCCTGTGCTAAAAAAAACGCATAAATTCAGCAAGTGACTGGACTGGAAGAAAAGTTCCTGAAGACTCTAAATAATGAAGATACTACTTTTACACTTTTACACTATAAGTTCCTGAGCTTCAAATCACAGCATGATGTTCTTTTCACAGCTGGCTCCTAGCAAGAGTTCTGGACTTGATGGACTTGTACAGATTTGGACCCCAAGTGTGGCTGTGCAGTTCTACATTAGCTCTACGATCTCCCCAAGGAAAGCCAAATAGAAGCATCATTCTATCAGGCTGTAATATCCCTTTCAACCCCTGCTTGCATCATATGAAATTGGGGCAGGAAAAAATACCTTAAAAACCATCTCCTCAATGAAGAAAATAAAATAATTTAATTTCTACCAAATTGTTTACAGAAGTTCCTTATTGTAATTGACATTTCTGTTTCTGAAAAAAAACAACCCTATTTAACATTAAACTCTAAATTATGACATCTATGTTATGGTATATTGTTAATATACTTATTGAACCTTTAAAAATCAAATATGTGTAATATTTAGCTGTTTACTGCCTAAATTAAAAATTCAAACTATAGAACTAGCAGAAGTAACAGGCTACCAGATTTTGCTGAAAAGATAACACAAAGTATAACATCTGTAGCCTCTTCAAACTGCAAAGGGAATGCATTTCCATCTTATTTATTCAACTAGCTCAGCATATCCAAATCTGAGAAACCATCTGGAACTTGAAGATCAGGAATTTTTGCTCTTCCTTTTTTTTCCCCTCATACTAATAAAGAGTTAAACAATGGGCTTTCCTTGCTCAGAAATTCTGAAAATTACAGTCAATTAAACTCACTACCTACAAACAGTATTTTCATTACTTAATAAATTACTTAGTCCAAAATTTAGCTTGAAAAATGTGCTTTTTCACTCATGTATCAAGCATATTTAAACAGTTTTATATATTCAAGTAAATTTTTATGTCATACATTTTGACTAATTTTTATTCAATGCAGCAATGATCATACATAAAGTATTAAGTATCATCTAGTAAATTATAAGTTTTTCATTCATTAATATCTTGCACAAAAATGCTCAATTCTGAAATTTAAATAAATGCATGTTAGGCTGAAGTAATGGCATGAAGACACAGTGTATCACGTTGATGAGCAGAAAAGCATAAAATAAAACTGTAAATAAACATGCTTCAGATTTGTCAACCAGTAAGGCAACCACCCTTTCTCTGGAAAAATGCAAATTGAAAATAAGATTAAAGCTGATTACTTAAATCAGAGCTTCCTGCTGGCTGATTAGACTGTGATTAAAATTGGTGAATTAAATCATTACGATTGGAGTTTTGGGGAATAGAACTGGGGAATAAATTCAATACAGTCTCTGAAAGGTTTTAGTGGCTCCAGTGAGTGTTTTGTTCTGATGAGTATTTGCAGTATTGATCACCTGAAGTCAATGGGGCCATTAACATAAGCACTGATTTCAGGTTACCCTAAGCTGTGCTTTTTGAACTTTATCTTTGGTATGTAAAAACCATTGTATTGAATTTGTATTGATAATACCAATTTTTATCAATAAAGTTGGGAGACACGGGTGATGGCCACGTTAATATGCAAAATCTAAATAAGAATTTGCTACAGACTTCAGCATCACCAAAACTGGGCTTCATTGTAGTTGCTTCTTGGTTGTGTCTTCTACTCTAAGAGTGGATCAATAGATCCTTTATTTTCAGAAGTAAAAAGCAGCAAAATTTTGATGATGGAAGCCTTCAGAGAAGAAATATTCACATTGTTATTCAGTGTGAAAGACTGCAGTATGTCAGCAACACAGGGTAATTGCAGTACAAGATAGGTAGGTACTCCATGGCAGTCTGTTGCATAATTAAAGGAAGTACACTGGATGTTTGCTGTTAGAATCATTCAAAAATTTTTGGAGAAGTACTCAATTCTGAAACTTGTGAAGCAGAACTTATGAAGCGTGACTGCTTTACTTTACTTTCATTAAATACCCCAAAAGATCACATCAGTTTCACTGCTCAGAAACTGAGAATTAATGAAACGCTTTCTTATTATATTGGATTGATACGCCTGGAAATTGAAAATTTGGTAATTTCAAGCAGGGCAGTACAAGCTCCTATAAATTCCCCTTCAAGCGTTCTTCCAGTGCAGACTCATGGATCAGTGTCCTAACCCATGAGAAACAGAACTGTATTCCCTTCACATTAGCTTGGCCCTTTGCTCCTTTGATACGACTGTAAACAGCAGATTGTTATGCCCAGTTTATTAAAACTACAAACCAGATCCTTTAACAGCCACCTGACAGGTAACAGCTACTGATTGTCACTGACCCACGTCCTGCCAGCCACTGATCTATGTGGTTAACCCCTACCCCATACAAACCCTTCTGATTACAAACAGGCTTCACATGGAGAAAAATTTGCTTCCACAACTTTTATTTCTTACCCTAATGACCCATCGAGTCACCAAGACCTAGGGCCTTAATTTGGAGGAAGTATATCATTTTTACAGGAACAGCCCCACCAGGATTCTTTTATTGTTGATAAATAATTAAACTGTGGGACAGATTGTTTGATTTAGCACTGAAGAATATCATCTTGGCTACTTTAGCACTTGAACTTCCTTCAACACTTAGCTTGGACACACAAGAAACACATTTTTTAAATGTTAACAAAATTGTAGTGAAATACTACAGATCTAATAGAACTTCCCTTCAGAAAGAAGAACAATATGGAATATAAAGGGCTTACCAAGCAAAACCTCAGACAAGAATGAACATTTTAAACAATATCCAAATAATTCCTGAACCTTTTTAAGAGAAAGACTAATTCTCATAACCAAACTGAAAAAGTATCAGCTGTATACTTGGCTCACAGCAACCACAAGAAATGAAATGTCACGTTGTGCATTGCACATCATTTCTAACAGGATCATATTGTCAAGCAGCTTTTTCACTAGAAAATCACTTAATGGGTTCAATAGTAGGCGGTATGGTTAAGTCATACCCTGCCTGAGCTTCAAATTAGCTGCTGAAATTGGAAAGGCTCTTATTTTCCCAACATTTCCACTCTTCAGTTTTATGACATTCCTAAGACAGTGTCTCCTCAGTTTGGGAACATCTTGAAGGATCACCTCTCCTACTGTTCACACACAGAGTATTGCCATGTAACAGCAAAAAGGAAATTGTAAGGATCATTGTGGCTCCTGACATTCATCTACCAGGTTTCGATTAGCAGCAGTGAAAATCAACAAGATTTTCTACGCTTTTCCTCCTCCTTGAGGAGGCTTTGGGCAGTACCACGGGTTTGCAAACCGCAGCCATAGGATGACAGTGCTGCTATTTATATTTACTCTGAATGTATTTTCTTCATAATTCTAAGGACAAGAAACTTCATTTCAAAGAACTTCTATTTTTGTAGTGCTCAAAAATCACTCTGGATTGCTACACTGACTTTATTTTACTGGAACAAAACACTTTATTGTAAGGCATGGAGGTTTCTCAGCTAAGTGCTAAATTAAAGCCTATCTAGCTATCACAAAGCTAAGTTTTTAAACCATGAGAATGAAAAAAGTTCCAAATACAGTCTTATGATCACTTGGCAGCTTTAGGTTTCTGACAGTCAAAATTCACTGAAAGCCTAAAATCATCAACTGTTTTTAGTGAGCCAAGCACTTTGATTTGACAGAGTTCAAATCAATAATACTAAGCAACACATCAGAGTAAATTGGTGAAATCACACTGAAATTATATATAGGATTCCTTTTCAAAGACACCGTGAAACATTTATTTTTATAAGTTATCACTTCCCTGGCCTACAATCCCTATTTCCACAAAAAGTAGATTTTTTATGTTCTGGCAACAGTAAACATCCAAGCAGCCCTGCAAAAGTATTAATGAATAAAAAAATGTACATTAAGCTGAAAATGTGCCGTTTTACAGAGAGAAAGCTTAAACAAAAACTGTTAGTGAGTACTTGAAAGCTGATGGAGTTGATCTAGTGCAAATAAAACACAGAATTTGACTGAAACCTGTAAAAATACCAGGCTGAGCAAACAAAGCAAAGCAGAGGTCAAACAAGTGGAGATGCCAGCTCTATGCTTAGTCCTCCAGCTAGTTCTCTACATAAAATCAAGTGTTCTTGTAGGCGCTTCTCTTATTACCATGTTTTTCATTAACAATTTCAGATCATACTTCACTCTATTCAAAACTTTACCGACTTCAATGATGATATAGTTTCCCCGTCATCTTTAGTGAGTTTTGTGAGCACAGCTACTTTAGATGACTTCTCTACAAGCTCAGCACTCAGCTTCCTGCATTTCTCCATGAGATGCTTTTCATTTTCACGAGACTTCTTCATAATAGCAAGGAGCTTCTCATATTCGACACGGAATTTTTCCAGAGCTTCATCTCTATTCAGTATACTGATGAATTCTTGGGAGTCTTTTTCCAGTGCTTCAAATGCACTTTCTTCTAGATATAGTTTGTCAGACTTTTCCTGAGTGAAATAATCAACAAACAGGAGGAATTCAGCATCTCACTTATGACCCAAGAATACAAAGAAGTAATAAACTGAGTGTATAACAGCTACTAAAAAATCATGAAAAAAATTCTTTAATAACAGTTCTTTTGCTAGCATATAATATGCATGTTGTAGGCTATTTTTCAAACACATCTCCCCCAATTTTACGGAAGTAACTTGTGCTTTACCAGCCAGAGTTCTTGTAATTGAGTCCCACAACTGCTTTAAAGATAAGTCTATAAAATACCGTCATTGTGATAACATTTGAATAATGCACCAACTACTGAGGAAACCCAGTATCTTAGCCCCAATTCTACCCAGTTCTCTACCCTCTAAACTCTGATTAGTTTATGATTTCTGTCCAGATAGTGCCAAAGACTTGCAGACAAGCACATCTCAAAGCTCCAGTAATGCCAATGAAAGCCAGTCTTTCCTCTGTGGGAAATGCTACTGTTAAACCTTTCACAGAAGACATTTTTGATCTAGCTCAGTTCTGATGCCAAATCCTTGCAAATGCACCTCTGAGGGGGTCTCACTAGGATAGGGAAGCAGCAGGAAACCTCAAGGGCACCTTTAACACTACAGCCCGTGCTCCGGCCAGCATAAAAGAACAATCCCAACTGTGAGCCGAAACTTAGTGCGTCCCCGCTTCAAACCTGCTCTGAGATTCACGGGTTTCTTCTCATTTCATCCTCCTCTCCAAACCACTGAATCACAAAACAGTTTGGCCTGGAAGGGGCCGTAAAGATCATCTCAGTCCAACTCCCTGCCATGGACCTTCCACTAGACCAGGTTGCTCAGAGCTCCATCCAACCTGGCCTTGAACACTTCCAGGGATGGGACATCCACAGTTTCTCTGGGCAACCTGTGTCAGTGCCTCATCACCCTCGCAGTAAAGAATTTTCTCCTAATATCCAATCTAAACCTACTCTCAGTCTGAATCCATTCCCCTCTGTCCTGTCCCCACTACACACTCTTGTGAAAGTCCTTCTCCAGCTCTCTTGTAGGCTCCCTTCAAGTACTTCAGTCTTGATCTTGTTCGTGTTTCTGATTGTAAATAGAGTTGAAAGACGAGCAGTTACGAGGGGGGAGGCAGGGCGGGAACCACACCCACGATCTTAAACGTAGCAGCTGCTCCTAAAAGTGAAGAGGCACTGCTGCTTGCGTACAAGTAGCCTAATTGCTCCTACTTTCAAAGCAGGACATAACTGAGCTCTGCTCACACAGGTGGCACATAAACATGGTATATGGCTACAGATGATACACAGATGATGTTGTTGGTCTTATCTTGAGGCGCAGCCTTCGGCCTGTCCAGGGGACAGGAAGGGCAGGGAGGGACAGGTTACAGGTTACCTCAGCCATGCTGCTGTGGGGTGGGGGCGGCAGGTCGGTGTCAGTGCCGGTGCCGATGGCGGTGCTGGGGCCG